>NW_027492012.1:0-23505 GCF_021521415.1 Bidens hawaiensis | reverse complement strand
GACGATCACATATTTTTGATTATCGTCAAAAATGATGTTGCGTTGATAGACTAATTATGTATTCTTTTGTTCTAAGGGTTTTCCGAGTTTTAAGACTATGATTTATGTATGCTATACTGTGTTGATATAGTTTATTTAGGGTTCATTGTGATCGGAATGTGATTCCGAAACCTTTGGTAGACTTTAATAAATGTTTGATTATGGTTTTCCGGGTCAATTGAATGTTCATATGTTTGGGGTTTTAGGCTCTGTTAAAACTTCGAGTATAGTTAACTTATTTCATATGGTTGAACCTCGAATCGGCACCATTTGATTCACAGTGTGTTTACGAGATCATTTCATATAACAATCAGGTTATTCAACGATATGTATGGGATAATCGAGCCTGGTTTTACCATGTTGACCATCGGTGTTCTTATTCAATTTCGAATTTGACCAAGACAGTCAAAGATGAAGCTTTTATGGCCATTCGTTAACTTTAGCGAATTGGAACTTTTTCTTGTCCAATTCGTTAAAGATTCAAACGAATTAGATTAGAGAATAAGTTATCTAACGAATCAGATGTGGATTCGTCAAGTCATAACGAACTAGGTTCTAGTTCGTTCCTTTTTATAGTATTTCGCTAATTTTAATTCGTTAACGTATTTACCTGATAGCAAATCACTTGATTCGTTAGAGTGATAATCTAACGAATGAAATTTTCTTTTTAAATATTGAAATTAAATTAATCTTTGTAATTAATGATTTCTTCCAATCGTCTAAACGCATAAATATATTATTTGCACACGACGTATAAAATTAAATACACCTTATATAGATAAACAGTAACATTACTTACACTCGTTCTAATTTATTCAGTAACATGGCTAATCAATTGAGTCAAGATCCACCGATTGCTGATCAAGGGCATCAAGAACAACCACAAGAACAACCACCTCAAGCACAGCAGGAATAAGTTATTTTATTACCTTATGACACAAAAACACAACATCTGTGCTTATGTTGATCAAGATATAGCTGATGTTGCAGTGTTCGGTGATATCTTAGCATTCTTAAGATGCTCAGTGATACATTATGCAATCACTGCTCGACCTAAAGTTTATCTGAGTATTATTAGGCAGTTTTGGGATACTGCTGAGGTTGTTGAGGTGGAAAATCACATTCGAGCCACGATCAATCAGACTGTTATTACAATTAATGTGGAAGTGGTTCGCCGTGTACTTCGTTTTAATGACAATGATGACAACCCAAGCTAATTTGACAAGCAACTGATCAAGGTCTTGTTTACTCGTTTACGTTATGGTGGTGGTATTGATGAATCTATGTTGAACAAGAATGGGTTATGTCCACCATACAAGTATCTTCTCCATGTCCTTGATTCATTGTATGAGTGGTCGTCGTGGTGGATTTGACCAATGCAGAAGCAGTATACAATCGGCTTTTGTTGCACTTATTCTCAACAAGCCATTTAACTACTCCGAGCTAATTTACGATCATCTGAAAGAACTAGTTCAGCAAACACTTCAAAAGAAGAAATTTTAATGTATCCTTGATTTCTACAACTGATTATTCAAGACTTAATTCCCAAATTAATCATTGATCAAACTCAGGTGAATGATGTGTTTCCTATGGAACACATGAAGGCTGATATCGTGCATCGAATGTTGATTTATAGAAAGGAAAGGCCAAGGGATAAGCAGATGATTGGTCATATCATTAATCCGAATTATGTATATCCTCCTAATGAACGCTGATTCACGACGACTCGGATTCCGAGCGTGAAGGGGGAGAAGGTGGGAACAATGATGATGATAATAATGATGGAGATGGTGGTAATGGTAGTGCTGGTGATGCTGCTTTTCAAGAACAGCAAGATGCAGTAAATGCTGCGTTAGCTGCCACTATTGCCGCTCAACAAGAAAGAAAGAGAAAAGAGAAAGGAGTGGCAACTGAAGAGCCTTCAAAGAAGAGACGTGTGTCAGCAGGGGGCTGGGGTAATTATCGGTGTGCCACCACCTCGTCAAACAACGACTCAACGCTCGGTAGTGCCATCCACTACTAGCACTCCGATGCTCACATTGACAACGACGATGGTGTCTCATGAAAAGCTTGGTTTGATTCCACTGATGACTTTATCTGAAATCCCAAGGCATCCTGCTACATCGTCTACTAGCCATCCAACACCATCCATGAGGCCTCCCCTTCTTCCTCCTCCTCCTCCTCCTCCTCCTCCTCCAGTGATGTCTCTTTTATGAGAATCACTCGGCCTCAAGGACCGATCCAATCTGTTCATCCATCCCTGTACAACTTGCCACCGAACCGCCAGACTGATATGATGTTGAATCTTCTTCATCTTTATGAAAACCAAATGTCTGCTGACCGTCAGAATCAGGAACGACTTATGGAGAATCAAAGACGGATGATGAGTTATATTTCTTTTTATCAAAAGGAGACTAAAGCGCTACGTGCGATTGTTGAGTCTCAGGGGGTGAAAATGAAGGAACAAGAGGACCTAATCTTGCAGCTGTCTTGCAAAGAGGATGCCTTAAAGAAACTCAAAAATGATGATCAAGATCCTGACGAGTCTGGTGTAGGAGGTGAACCTAAACAAACGCACGGCTCATCTTCTGGTGCTGGTACAAGTGGCGGTGAGGACTCGGGTAAACTGGTTGTTGTGTATCAGGATCCAAAGCCACAAAGCCAATTGAAATGATTGATGCTAACACTGTGATATTTGTGGATGGATCGGGGGTGGTTAGAAGTGTGGTGAAAAGGGATGAGATAAAGGTTGGTGAGTTCGTTGATAGGTCTCTGACACGAGAGCAGATTTCCATACTGCTTGGGTTGAATTATGAATAGTTAACTGTGTTAGAAACTGAGCCCTGGCGTTGAGGTAGTGAATGAGGAAGGTATATCAGAGGATCCGTCTATTCAAATGAATATGGATTTTATTTATGAAGACGAGGATGTTGAGATGGAAGACTTCACTGCTGAGGAATATCCTGACTTATTTCAACACATAAACGTTGATCAAGGTGCTCCATTGTTTGATGAACAAACGGTTAAAGCAGCTGAAGATGAGTTGGAAAATACGTCAAAGGGTAATAAGGTTGTGGATACTCGGTTCAACTCGATTGAAAATTCAACCAATGCTGATATTTCTAAATGGTTCAGCTATAAAGCGGCGGGTAAAATTATCAAGGCGTATCGGTATGTTGATCAAGAACGAAAAGACATAGCTGCAACTTGGGTCAAGGCAAACCAAGTGGCCTCCTTCAAGACTGTATCCAAGGTACATGGTGATATCGTTGCATGGCTATATGATTCCGAGCTTAAGGTATGTATAATTAAACGGGGAAAAGGGGATCCATTACTACGAAACAATAATGGATGTTCTTACATTACCGCGTTGATGTGTTCGTACCCTCGCGAGACGTCCATTTATCAATCGTGGGAGTTACCGAACAGCTGAGTGGTTTCATCAACACTTACTGTTCGAGGTCAATCATGGCTTCAAGTTCTTCAAGCCCCAGGTCCCGAGACGTAAACGTATTGACGAGATTGATCCAAGGACTGGCTGAAGGAAACTTTTTCTTAAGGTAAAGCCGCCAAAGACGATGAAGCGGGGTACCTGTGAAGACGATGCCCCAACACATGCATCTTTCGTTTGACCGCTGCTACTATGACAATCGTACTGGCGAGGCCGTCATTGTGCTTGGAAAAGGACTCAAGTCTGAGCTTATCAAGATAATTGACCCTATGTGGTTGGTTATTTTATCTGAAACAGACAATGACGTACTACACAAGAACCAGATTCTTGTCGAGCGTAATGAAGACTACGACCTAGCTATGCAATTCCAACGCGTTGTACGTGTTTGTTATGAAAATGGAATTCATAGTTGCAGAGACTAGCAGTCCAAGCGTTTCAAGTGAAGACAAAGACAAAGAGCTCAAGACGAGGGGCGTCTGTTAGTGCACGGTTTTGCGTCTTGAGTCTTTGTAATTATCAGTAATGTATTTGTCGTTTTTGTTTTATGTAATAAACAAGTATTTAGTTAGTTCGCTATGTATGTATCTAGTTCTCTAAGGATGTTTAGCGAACTAGAACTTAAGTTAAGTCTCCTCTGATTCGTTAAGGATGTTTAACTAATCAGAGGGTGATTCATTTAAGTTATTTCATTGTAATGTATGTAACGATGCGGACTCTAGTTCTTTAGGGGATGTTAACGAACTAGGTCTGTCTTCTATTTATAGGTGAACACTGTTCACATAATCTAAGTTTTGAGATATAATTAACGAAACTCTGTTAAATTTGCTCTCGATCTTCATCTTAATATTATTCATACTTACAGACACAAACACTAATACTGATAATAGATATAACATATATAATCAAACGTAATTATGTGCTAGATCCGTGATATAGGATTAATAGTATTCATACAGGTCTGAGATCTGTTTATAGTAATTGTATTAGATCCGCGTTCAAACACATAGTCACATTTGCACATATCAACTAATCGAGCAATTTCAATTACGCATATAGTGGAATCGTAGTGAAAACAACAATTTAATTGTGAACGCATAACGCCCCCAAAAATTGTAAAGCGGTTAAAAAGGGGGATGTGAATTTACTTACCTTTAATGAGGGATAAACGAGGACGAGATAATAAAAGAAGAGGCTAGGATGGAAAAACGATCAAGCTTCCCGAGATTAGCCGACAATTAATCCTAGTTGTTAACGAATAAGAGAGTTAAATATAGCTAACAAAATAATAAGACGGATCTTGGGTCTCGATGAGGTTATTAATGTGTAATTAGTCTTATTATCATCGTACGGTTGTTGTATTAACGTTTAATTATTACTAGTATTTAATCAACATTATTATTAATTATTTTTGATAAATAAGATAAATATTATATAAATTAACGTGGGGTTTTAAAAAGGAGTTTTATTATGAACAATTTAAGTTCGGTTCTAAGAAAAATAACATTTATTACTTAATATATTTTATAAATAATAAAAGAAAACCGGGGTTTTAGGATGACGTGAAAACAACTCATAGTGTCGGTTTATGATGTTTAAATGATTAATGGTTGTAGGGAAAAGTTAAAGCTAATAAAGTAACAAAGAAAGAAAGAGAAACAAAAAATGCTAAAAAAATGGGCTGGGTCAGGTTCGAACCCACGACCCAGAATTTGCTAATCAATGAACCAACCAATTGAGCCAACTTGGCCAGTTGTTAAACTTGCATATCCTAAAACTATAAACACGTCTTTAATGGGACATGAACCCTAGATTATCCAATTGGATAATCTGGTTCATGTTCGATCAAACAAGTTTAGGCTATTGATTTTATGGCATATCGCGATTCTATCCATACCTTTTAATCAAATTAAAACAGCCAGTAAGATGGTGTAATTGATCGAGCTAGGTTGCGGCCAAAAGGGGTTTAATTAGGTGACGGGTTGGGATTGTAAATGGAATTGAGCTTAGGGGAAATATTGGCGACAAGGAGGAGAGGGTTTCTGCGAGTTTAATTGGTATAAAACGAAGGGATTATATAGGATCCCAAATTAGGGTTAGTTCGAGCTTAATAAGGTTAGTTTGATCACAATACGGCCTAATTAACACGCTTTTACTATAATTGAGTGTCGGTTACGCGTTTATTCGATGGAATATGCCAATTGCCAAAATTAATTGATCATAAACGAGCGGGATTGAAGATTTTGAAGGATTTGGGGCTGTCGGGTCGGGTTTGGGTGAACTGGTCAGACCAGGGTGGGTGGTTTGGGTTATTTATATATTATTATAATATCATGATATACATAACTGGTCCTTGATGTTTGTAGATGGGAACAAGAATGGGTTAAAGTTGAGTTTGGGTGAAAGTTGCCAAGTTTTGTAAGTTTGAATACTTAAACCATTTAATAATAAAACTAAAACTTTTTTAAAAGAAAATATACTCAATAAATGCATCGGTTTTTATTAAATGAGTGACCCGAACCCTTAAACGGGTAGGGTATGATCACAAGGATACTTAAACGAAAAACCCAAAATGTTACATGTACAATTTTACTTTTACTATCAGTGCACTTTTAATTCAATCAATTTAATTCAGCAATATATGTTATAGATCAAGCCTGTATAAACATCCGCATTTAACTTATTTTTAGATAACTAATTTTGTTGTGCAGCGCACGCGCAGCTGCGTTCATCGACTGATTTGACCCACTAAATGACTTTATTTTTCGCTGTTCTAAACTTCTACAGAAACTAGACTCCTCAAGATTTCCAACCATATAAAGAACACTCTAAACCGATACTCGGTTGATTTTATATGATTTTTAACAGACAATACAAAAGCTGTCAAAGAGCTGCGATAATTATAATTATGGTTCTTCCCCAATTCAACCCAAAACTTATTTACATCCCCAGACCCCAATCATGGCTCAAACAAAAACTAAACACTTCTATTATGCTACAAGCTTCGAATGTTACCTAAGATATCCCAAATCCATTCACAAACATCACTAAACACATGCAAGGCTACAACTTGTTAAAGCTCCAATTTATGCACATGAGCCCTAAATTTTTCATCATCTAAAATCAAATCAAGCAACAAAACTGATGATATATAACCACATAAATCAAGCCATATATATGAAATCCTACACTAAAACACCCAATTTCATTCAGTATCATCATAATCCACATATAAGTTTTCAAGGTTCATAAATGGAGGAAGAAGATGACATTAATCCACATATAAGCACGAATTTACCATCAATCAATACACATTAGCCCCCAAACACATAAAATCCGAGTATAACACCACCAAATGTGGCTGAAAACATCAAAATAGCTAGAAATTTTATCAAAAGTAACTTGGAAAATTTGGAGGAAAAAAAAAGCAACCATAATTATGCTGGGAAAATTCATACGGTAAAATAACAACAAAATTAAGATTAAATAAAGATGAAATCATATAATTCTTATTCAATATTCCTGGTATAAATTGAATCAAGAAACAAGATGTTTATGAACAAGAAACAAGAATTCAATCTTCCATTAATGAAAAGAAACAAAAGGAATTACAAATTAGAGAATCGAATACAACACTCAAGCCCTAATTAGAGATTATATCCCCAAATCTATCTCTAACGGCTAATAACAAACTAACCCCTATTATTTACACTTATAGTCTCTGTACTTTACAAGACTCTACACATCTAGCCCAAAATACTACCAGACACATGATAAGTAAGAAAGTTACAACTTTAACCCCTGTAGTTTGAGCAAACTAACATATTTCAACCTTTATCTAACAATCTCCACCTTTGAATCATGTTAGTTCAACATTTAGAAGCTCTAAACAGTAATTGAACTTTGAACCTGGCAGAATCTTGGTAAACACATCAGCAGCATTATCTGCTGTATTAATACTCTCCACTTGTAACAATTTAGATCTTACCACATCCCTTATGAAGTGAAACTTCGCATTAATGTGCTTAGTCCTTTCATGATGCACTGGATTCTTTGTTAACTGAATTGCACCTTGATTATCACAAAAAACTGTGACTTGGACCATTTTACCCCTTAGTTCAGAAATAAACTCTTTAAGCCATAAGGCATCTTTTACTGCTTCAGTAAGAGTAACATATTCAGCCTCTGTTGTAGAAAGAGTAACAATATGTTGCAGGGATGCCTTCCAACTTACTAATGAACCCCAAACCTTGAAAGCATATCCAGTCATTGACTTACCATTATCTAAATCTTTTGCAAAGTCTGCATCTGCAAACCAATAACATCCTTATCAAAAGAACATTTTCCAAAAACCAACCTCACCTGTTTAGTACCATTCAGATACCTCATTATCCACTTTACAGCTTCCCAATGAGTTTTACCAGGATTTGCCATATATCTACTAACCATACTTACTGCAAATCCTATATCTGGTCTTATACAGACCATTAGGTACATTAAACTTCCCACCACTTTGGCATAAGGAAACTTCTGCATGTATTCTTTTTCCACTTCTGAAACAGGACAATCTCTTTCAGATAATTTTAAATGCAGACCCAATGGTGTAGTAACAGGTTTACTAACACTCATTGCATAACTATTCAGAAGCTTGTTAACATAAGCAGTTTGTGTTAAGTATAATAACCTTTGTCTCTTGTCTCTTGTTATCTCCATACCCAATATTCTCTTGGCTTCACCAAGTTCTTTCATATCAAACTCTTTCATTAACAACTGCTTAGTTTTAGCTATCACCTGCTTGTCTTTACAAGCTACTAGCATATCAAATTCACTTCTATTAAATCCATTAGAGATCATGTACTGATCAAATCTCAGGTACCATTGTCTAGGGGATTGCTTCAATCCATATAGTGATCTTAATAAAAGACAGACTTTACCATTTTTCCCTTCAACCTGAAAACCTTGTGGCTGAGGCATATATATCTTTTCTTCCAAATTGCCATGAAGAAAAGTTGTCTTCACATCAAGCTGTTCCAACTCTAATCCTTGAACAGCTGTTAATGCAAGTATCACTCTTATTGAAGCATGTCTTACAACAGGTGAATAGATCTCATTATAATCTATTCCAGCCCTTTGTGTAAACCCTTTTGCCACCAGCCTAGCTTTGTACCTAGGCTTTTACCTGGCAAACCTTCTTTGACTTTGAATATCCACTTACAAGCTACAAGTTTTTGATCCTTAGGCTTATCAACAAGCTTCCAAGTCTTGTTTTAGTGCAGGGATTCCATTTAATCTTGCATAGCTCTTATCCACCTCACTTTATCAACTGAGTTAATTGCCTCAGAGTAAGACAATGGCTCAATTGAACTTTCTTCCTCTTCTATGCTAAAAGCAAACTCTGAAATGTCTTCATAATCCCTAAACCTTTGAGGAGGAATAACATTCCTTCTCCCTCTATTCCTGGCCACACAATAACCATCACTGGTATTTCTTAAACTTTCAGAAACACCCCTGTCCATCATTTACCGAACCACTTGTACTCCCTTGTTCATACACACTAGGCAATGGCTCCACCTCAAACTGAACTCCCTTGTCACCTTCTTGACTATCAGTTGACCCACCAACTACCTCTTTGTACATAACATTCTCCTTGAACACAACATTTCTGCTAATGATAACTTTGGGACTCCCATCATCCACTCTCCATAACTTGTACCCTTTTACTCCATCAGGATACCCAATCATGACACACTTGAGAGCTCTTGGTTCTAATTTCCCTTGACTTATGTGGGAATAAGCCAAACAACCAAAGACTCTTAAATTGCAATAATTTGTCTTTTCCCCTGTCCACCTTTCCATAGGAACCATCATATCTATTGCAGTAGATGGTGACCTATTAACAATGTATGCTGCAGTTTTCACAGCTTCTGCCCAAAATCCTTTAGGCATGCCAGCTTAAATAAGCAAGCATCTTACCTTTTCTAACAGGCTCCTATTCATTCTCGCAATCAAACCATTTTGTTGAGGAGTACCAGGAACTGACAAATGTCTAGCAATACCCTTAGATTTGCAGTAGTTATTGAACTCACTACTACAAAACTCTAAACCATTATCAATTCTTAATTTCTTAACCTTTGTCTCAGTCTGATTTTCAACCAATACTACCCACTCTTTGAACTTACTAAATACATCAGACTTGTGTTTTAGAATATAAACCCATACTCTTCTTGAATAGTCATCTATGATAGACAAGAAATATGAAGCTCCACCTAAGGACTTGTGTTTTGTTGGTCCCCAACAATCTGCATGAACATAATCCAAAATGGCTTTGGACTTATGTTTTCCTTTTGAAAAACTTACCCTCTTAGACTTTCCTAAGATACAGTTTTCACAGGACTTAATCTCACAACTCTTCATATCCTTAATCACTTCTTGTTTCTTTAACTCTATCAAGCCTATTTCACTCATGTGACCAAGCCTCCTATGCCAAAGTTTTGCAGTATTGACAGAATTACCCTCTGTCACAACAACTGATCCAACTATTGCACTACCATCCAACACATATATGTTGTCCTCACCTCTAGTACCAGAAAGCATAACCACAGAGCCTTTAATAACTCTTGCCTTTCCACACTTTAAACTAATGGTGTAACCTGTTCTTTCAAAAGTTCCTAATGAAATAAGATTCTTGGTTAAAGATGGGATATACCTAACATTGGTCAATTCAACCTCAGTACCATTATCCAATCTTAGAACTACTATTCCATGTCCCTTAATGGTGCATGGTCTGTCATCACCTAGTTTAACTACACCAAGATCCTCTAATTTCAAACTCTTAAAACATTCTTTATTAGGTGTCATATGGTAGGAACACCCTGAATCTAAGATCCAGCCATTACCACCCCTTCCTTTGATACCACACAAACCTCTGCACTATCATAACCACCTAAAGACTCATCTGCATAAATATTACCTTGAGATTTAGAAGAACTAGGTTCAAACTTCTTCTTCTTATTCCTTTCAGGACAATCCCTTTTAAGATGCTATCTGAGTTACAGATATAACATCTCATAACCCTTTTTGGTTTAGACTTAGACCTACCTGAGCCACCGAATTTCTGATCTCTTTGACTTCGTCTTCCCCTTACAAACAAACCACCCCCTACTTCATCTTGATTTTCATTCTTCTTGTTCAATTCTTTTGAATTGAGTGCTGCAAGAACATCCTCCATGGATAAAGACTCCCTCCCATACATGAGAGTGTCCACAAAGTGTTCATAAGACAAAGGCAGAGATGTAAGGAATATTATTGCTTGATCTTCATCATCAAGCTCCACTTCAATGTTTTCAAGATCTAGAATTAATTTGTTAAATTCATCTGTATGACTTTCTAAGGTCTTTGCAGATGACATATGGAAGGTATATAACCTTTACTTCAAATACAGCCGGTTGGCCAAGTATTTGGTCATGTACAGCGACTCTAACTTGGTCCAAATCCCTGCTGCGGTGGTCTCCTTCGATACTTCTCTCAACACACGGTCCCCGAGACTTAGAACAATCTCACTATGCGCTTTCTCCATTATCTCCTTCTTTTCTTTGTCATTCAATCCTTCTGGCAAGTTCTCTTCACCTTTTAGGGCATCTACTACCCCATTATGAACCAGAAGAGCACGCATCTTAACTCGCCATAAACTGAAGTCATTTCGACCATCAAACTTTTCAAGACTGAACTTCGAGGTAGCCATCTTGATCAATTGCAGCGGATTAAAGAAACTGATTCAATTTTGGATCGAACATACAAAGCTCTGATACCAATTGTTATAAATTGAATCAAGAAACAAGATGTTTATGAACAAGAAACAAGAATTCAATCCTCCATTAATGGAAAGAAACAAAAGGAATTACAGAAAAGAGAATCGAATACAACACTCAAGCCCTAATTAGAGATTATATCCCCAAATCTATCTCTAACGACTAATAACAAACTAACCCCTATTATTTATACTTATCGTCCCTGTACTTTACAAGACTCTACACATCTAGCCCAAACTACTACCAGATACATGATAACTAAGAAAGTTACAACTTTAACCCCTGTAGTTTGAGCAAACTAACATATTTCAACCTTTATCTAACAATTCCTTTTTTAGAAAGCATCGAACAATTCAATATTCCAAAATTCACATCAAATGAAAAAAAAAACAAATGATTCATATTCAATAGAAATTGATTAAATAGAAATTAGAAATTGATTAAATCTGAATAGCACATGTTAATGGTCGAAAAACACTATCTTTATTTGAAGCCTACCAAAGTTGTTTATACAGAAAAAGCATAAATCAACAGGGTAGGGATTGGAATCGAGTAGAAATCGTGCCTTTAGTGGAGTCGAACATGCTGAAATTGACCTATTCTGGCGTCGACCTTAAGGCAGAGACAAACACAATTAGGTCTTACTTATCATTCAATTTTGTTTTGAATCTGAATGGGTAAGAGGCCCATTCAGCTTTCAGATCTATCCTCTTATTCAACCAAACACACCAAGTCTAAGTTAAGACCTCAAACAAACAACCCCTAAATCTTTATTGATCTAATCTTTGTGTATGTACTGACTATTAATATTGATTGCTATATATGAAACCCGTGTCTCGCTAATTGCATGATTTTGTGTCGTGTCAGTTAGGTTTTATGTAGATCCTTTACTTGGTATTTTTGCTTAATTTATTGTAGAAATTGCCATAGTATTTGAGTTAGCTTTTGATTATATAGTTTGTGTTTGCACCCCTCTTTGAGTTTGAACATGAGATAGGAGGCCTAGTTGTCTGGTTTCTTTATCTGGTTTGTTTTCTGTTAGGTGATCGACGTGCTCAAATAGTAACAAATAATATATAACATGCACAAACTGGTTTTAAATGTTAAATAACCTACATAATACTAAAGTAGACATGTAAACAGACAAGCGTATCTATCATTATATATAGTATAGTTCAGGTGAGATACCAGATATCTATCCGTGTTGATACTAAATTCTATATAATATTTAATTTATTTGGAAAACTAATTTTGTTTTAAAGGAAAATAACTATACATGCAGAAATAAATGTAAAAGGTGATGGTTGTGTGAAAATATAAGTATTGGTAATTTTGATAATAGTGTTGACTGTTGAAGAGAACATAAGTGTTTTTTGTGCACTTTAAACCAAATTCTTAGGCTCTCGGCTCATCCTACTAACAGATATTAAGATTCCTTATGTATTTAATGTTGTGTACAAGCATATATAACAAAATATTTGTTACAAGTGTATGTATGCGTTGGATTTCAGTTTGCAAGTTCATGGCTTTTATTCTTTGGACGAAACACATAATTTCAGTTCAGTTTTAGCAACTGGAAAAACTAGATAAGTTTTTATATATTCGACAAATTTGTTCTTTTTTTTATATCGCCTACAAATTATCGTCTAGATAGTGTAGTGTAGTGTAGTGTAGTGTAGTACTAGTTGGTTATTCTAAAACTAACCCAAGGTGTAGTTTTGGATAGGTAGAGAAAACAAAATCCTTTTAGAAAACAAAAGTCAGAAAGAAAGCACAATGTAGGAGTCATTAGTCGATTTCAAGAGCTTAATCTACAAGGTTAACTCCATTATTCTATTCCAAATGTTGTATTTCTCCACTTGACATGACCCCCCCAATCTAAGCAATCACTCTCATTCAACTCCCTCCTCCCTAATTATAACATTATTTCTTTGTTTTTTCAC
Organism: Bidens hawaiensis; assembly: GCF_021521415.1. Lineage (NCBI taxonomy): Eukaryota > Viridiplantae > Streptophyta > Magnoliopsida > Asterales > Asteraceae > Bidens > Bidens hawaiensis. The sequence goes on along the minus strand of NW_027492012.1, from coordinate 10,267 downwards.
CATTCAATCTTAATCAATCAAGAAACCCATGTCCCGAAGTCAAAGATTGAGCAATTAAAGTCAACTCATTTCTCTACAAAAAGGTTCAATTTCTCATTCTATCTATAAAAATTGAATTGAAGCCCTCGATGTCGATTTTCGGCAAGAGACATTATTCTGGAAGACTGCATAACAATGATCGGAAGTGGATAATCCCCTTTTTTGTGAGTTTGGCTCTATGGATTACCCTAGTTTCAGCTGCAATCTTTGGGTTTTATTCTTCATCATCATTGCCAACACACAATCAAGATCCTTCGCTCATGGCCCAATCGTTTGTGGAGATGAGTATAGCCCCTAGGCTGGCCTACCTTATTTCGGGTACCAAGGGGGATAGTAAGAGGATGATGAGGACTCTGCAAGCCGTATATCATCCGCGAAATCAGTACGTTTTGCATATGGATCTTGAGGCCCCGCCTCGTGAACGCTTGGAGCTAACGCTGGCCGTTAAGAATGATCCAACCTTTGCTGAAGTTGAGAATGTTAGAGTCATGGCTCAATCGAATTTGGTGACTTATAAAGGTCCCACTATGATTGCAACAACCCTTCAAGCGATTGCTATTTTGTTGAAGGAGAGTTTCAATTGGGATTGGTTTATTAATCTTAGTGCTTCGGATTATCCGCTCGTCACACAAGATGGTCAGTTTGATTATGTTCAATTGTTAGTTTCTTGGTTCACTATTACTCGACTCGTTATTTAACAGTTAACTAAAGTTTATGGTACTAGTTTTAAAACCCACACAATCACATGATGTGGTCTGATGTGATGTGACACCTTGATTGCAATGGGCATAGCATGAATCTTTTAAATCTGACTGAACAAATTTGTTTGAGTATTCCAACAAATTAGACCATTGATTTTACAAATCTTATCGTAGATGAATTATGATCAATATTTGTTATTGTACTTGTATGACCTTTTAATACGTCTTTCATGTATTGGATTTTGCAGATTTGCTTCATGTTTTCTCTAATTTGTCAAGAACTCTCAACTTCATAGAACACACTAAGCTTACAGGATGGAAATTGTAAGTAAATACCCGATATGTTTTTAGTTTCGGTAACACAAGTAAAACATTTAAGGTTAATTTTAAATGCTCGTTTTGTAGGAACCAAAGGGCGAAACCGATTATTGTTGATCCGGGTCTTTATTTATCCAAGAAATCGGACCTTGCAATTACTTCACAACGTAGATCTCTTCCTACATCCTTTAATTTGTTCACTGGTAAGAAATTTTGATTTAAGTTTTTATTTTAACTTAACAAAGTTAAACTGGCTATTCGATAAGTTAAAAACGATGGCGTTTTTTTTAAGTTTTTCTATGATAACTTCACAGCTACGTTTGAAACTCTAGAACAGTTAAATAACGAAATGTTAAAAGACAATTTGGATTACAATAGCCTTATCATTCTTGAACTCTAAAAGTAGTTTGGTTAACTTTCAACAAAAAAGATAATTTCATATGCTTCCTCAAAACATGATATCAAATCATATTTACGCAATAAAAGATCATAAATGTTAGATATATCTATTTCCAAATTTATGACATTTATAGCCTTCCTTTAATACTTGCATTTGCATATGAGAGTTTGCAGTGTATGGAGAAAGAGAAGGGTATAATGGCCATATAGGAAATTGTATATATTTAAATAGGTAAATGTGTTTTAAGTTTGTGAATGGGTATATTTGATTTTAAGTATAAAGGTCAAAGCATTGGTCAAAAGTCAAAGCAGGGAATTGCTTCCTATATATTTTCAAAGCAAACAATGAGTTATTCTGAGTTTACTTTGACTTTTTATAGGTCAAACTATTTTAAACTTCAAAATTGACAAGGCTATTTGAATTGCAAATAATATTTCAATAACACAATTCAACTTCATATAATCAAATAAACAATAGCTACTGAAAACTTTCATTACAATAACCATTTCAATTTCTAATTCCAGTAGCAGTTTGTTTGACACTAATTTACAGAAAGAATTAATTTTCATAAAAGTTTAACACTCACAGGCTCGGCATGGGTCATGCTCACGCGATCTTTTGTGGAATATTGCATATGGGGATACGATAACTTCCCTCGAACAATATTAATGTACTACACAAATTTCGTCTCATCACCTGAAGGCTATTTTCACACCGTTATTTGCAACACAAACGAGTTCGCTAAAACCGCAATGAGCCACGATCTTCATTACATCGCGTGGGATTCGCCCCCAAAACAACACCCACGCTACTTGACCATCAAAGACTTTGAAAAGATGATTAATAGTAGCGCCCCGTTTGCTAGGAAGTTTCCAAAGGATGATGTAGTTCTAGACAAGATTGACAAAGAGATTTTGGGCCGAACCCATCGGTTCAGTCAAGGTGCATGGTGTGTTGGTGGTTCCGACCATGGTTCGGACCCTTGTGCGGTTCGTGGTGATGATTCGGTTTTCAGGCCCGGACCGGGTGCGGATAGATTGAGTGGACTGTTTGCACAACTTTTGGCTGATGAGTTTAAGAACAGAAGTTGTCATTTGTGAATGTTTGGTTGTTGGAGGGACAAAAAAGCGAGTGAGATTTTGCACAAGTGTACATTGGTTTCATAGATCAAAAGTTTATGGTTTTTTTTTTGTTTTTTGTATTTTGTTTTTTTTTATATAACTAAAGTATCAAGTTGTAAATTTGAAAAAAAAATCAGTTCAAGCGTCTATTGATGGAAATTTCTTTTTTAGTTAAAAGTCCGCTAGTTTTTGGTAAAGAGACATTGGTCTAACCAAGGACTGTATTGTGAGGCCTCAGAATTTGTGATTTCAAACATATCCATCACACTTAGCAATAACTTGTACAATGTACAATCAAGTACTCCCTAATGTCCCTAAGCAGGTGATGCAGTTATAACATTCTATCTTCAGACATTTCAAGTCATGTGGTATCCAGTCAGTATTTACAACATTTTGCAAAAAGAAGGTTTAGTCGTGGCTCTTCTTATAACTCTGTAGCAATTATTACTAATCATTTTTTTGTAAGGCCTAGTGCTCTAATTTAGCGTTGGATTTACACATAAACACAGTTTTAAATATCATAGTGAATTAAAACTTTCGCGTAAACATTAAATTCAATCATATATTACATAATCATTCAAATCTTTTCGTATCAAACGAACTCTTGTCTTAAACATAATATAAATAGTCATTTTAAAACATCATAACACTTTTCTCAAGATGTCAGCCCCATCAGTCCATTGCCATGTGTATCCGTTTAAGCTAGTTGCCTTAGCCTATTTACACGCGTGCATACTAAAAGTCAGCTACGCTGAGTGAGGTCTAGTTAATCAGATATCAAACATTACGTTCGCATACTACATACTTAACCTGCTTTACTTTCTTTTGTACATACATAAGTATATACATTCATTCTTACTTTCATACGTTCATATTTTATCTTAGTTTTACATACATACTTATACGTTTTAAAGAGCATTTTGCGCTACTATCTCGAGTATTATTAGGGCGTGGTTTCCTTTTTGCCTCGGATATTATTAGTGTCGGGTTCCCTTCTGCCTTGGATATTATTAGGGTCCTGTTCTCTCATGCCTAAGATATAATTAGGGTCTGGTTTCCTTCTGCATTGGATATTATTAGGGTACGGTTCCCTTATGCATTGAATAGCCATATAACCATACAATAGACATACATATGTTCATATACGTTTACTTGTACACTTCTTATTCTTTTTACAATCAGTATCATTCATATATCATCATTAAACATGCAAATAGCATACAATTACCACTTAAGGTAAGTGTATTAACAAATCATATTTAGTATGCACATAGCCCCGAAAACATAATAAGAAAATGGGGCTAGAAACTCACATGTGTCCTGTTCTTCTCAGAGTTAACGGTCATACCCTTCCTTAGCTGTGCATGGCTAACTGTGTAATAATTATTAGTATCAATTTACTACCTCTAACTATATCATATTTCTAGGTTAGTGAAACCCCTGGCTAACGGGGGCCCGAGGTCAGCGCCCCTGGCAGCAGGGTCTAGGGGCGGTGGCACCTAGCAGGGTCCAAGTGGCAGAGCCCTTAGTTGGGGTCGAGCTGTCAGGTTAGCTTGGGAAAATTTTATTTCATTAATAAGCCTTTACTAAAAACCTATTTAAAAAACTGAAGTTCAAACCAATCTAATCGAGTTTTCAAACCAATTGAATCGAGTTTCAAACCAATCGAATCAAGTTTTCAAACCAATCGAATCGAGTTTCAAACCAATCAAATCGAGTTTCAATTCGATTCTATTCGTTTTCCAGCTCGATCCAATTGGTTATTCCAATTCGATTCGTTCTTCCAGTTCGATTAAGATCATTTCCAGTTTGATTCGTTTTCCAAACGAATCGAGTTTCTTCCAAAACTCGATTCAAAAATGGTTTTTCGTGTATTTCCATTCTAATCATATCCTTACATCTCGTTGTGCCCGGTTTACCGATAAACGATTTTTGGGCCATAACAACTTCATTTTCTCACTCTAACATGGTCAAACGTCACTTGTTTGTCTCGTTTCATTCCAAACATCTTGTTTACGTTCAAGTTTACATTTTTCTTACATAATAAGGCCTGATTTGCCTTAGTATCAAATCCTAGGGCAAACCGACCTCAAAAACTTAACCTTTAACCTAAAAAGTACCTTTTTGCCTCGCTTCAAGCTTCGGGTTTGATTCAACACGTGAATATAAACGTGTTTCTTGCTTGTATGACGAAGATCTAACACAAACTCTTCTTGGTTCGGATTCGGATCTGAGCCCGAATGGAAGAGGAGTGTTTTTGTGTGTTTTTTAGTGAGTGGAGGAGGCTGTATGAATGAAATAAGGGTTTTTTAGTCAGTTTTCTCTATAATCGAAATCTTAAACATATTTTTAGCAGATTTCGAATATATCAGAGTTTTAAATATGAATTTTAGAAATTATAACCAGTTTTCTTAACAAAACATGAAAACCGAAAAAATTAAGGTTTTAATCAAAATTCATGTTTTTCGCTTTTAATTCCAGATTTAAGGAAAACATGAAGAACTGATTAATCAACATCGCTCTGATACCACATGTTGATCAGTTCTTCATGTAAGTAAAAGAAATAAACTTATGAACCTATTACAACATGGAGAGTAGTAACCGCAGCAGAGAAGGATGTAGACGACATGGTTAGTAGCTTGGTCGAGTTCCCCTTTAGGATGTATAGCTAAGGATGGGGTTAGGGTTCTTACAGAGAAAACCGATTTAGGAGAGAGGAGACACACAAAGTTGTTATATGTGTGTGTGATTAGGTTATTATGTTAATATTTATCTCTCTATATATTAACTCTTTATTAGTTAGTAAGGGTAATATGGCTCATCAATAATTACCAAATTAATATATAATAAGGTATAATTAATATTTTGATCTGTTATAATATAAATGATTATAATGTTCATATAAATATAAATGTGTTACATATTTAATCTTACAACACGTTACTCAATAAACATTTAGAGAAGACAATGATGATTGCTATCGTTAGATTTCAAAACAAAATGTGTATTTACAATTATATCATTTTTTTTCTTCGTAAGATGCTTATGTTTTGTTAATTACAAAATTTCAAATACAAATACAATACAGTTTATTTTATATATTTAGTTGTTATTTGATTTTTTTCCAGTTTTTATTTTTAAAAGTCAAATTAGATTTTAATAATCTGAACTTGATGTCATTGGTCGATAATAATCCCAACTAAAAATATTATCGCTAATGTTTCTAACTTTTTAAAATATTTACTCTTATTGGACATCCGTTAAAAAAAGTTAATGGCGTTAACTTTTGTCCAGAATTCATGTAACGGTTGATTGATGTTAAATGAAAGGAGAATACAAGTTGATTGATGCAAAACATACCTCGAAACGGTGCTTGAAATGACGAAACGATGCCTCCATTTGGGTGTTTGAACTTTTGGTTAACAAAAATTAAACCGTTTGGAGCACTGTTTCGAGATTAGTTTTGGATTATTTGACTCGTATTCTCTTTCCGATAAAAAACTCTAAAACATTAGTTTGGAATTCGGATAACACGCCATAAATTTTTTTTTTAACTGAGGTCCAGACCACTAGTGAGAATATTCTCAGTTGAGATTATTATCAGCCAATGACATTAAGTTGGGATTATTAAAATCCATTTGCTTTTTTTTTAAAAAAAAAAAAAACCGGTTATTTTTTCGATTAACCATTTCAGTTATTAACCTAACTAGTTCCAAAAGTTAGTGTATTTATACTAAAAAAACGGGCCGGTAATCTTAACTGGATATCGATAATAACCGGTTTTGATCATTTGCCAGAAGCGGCTCAATTAGTAACCAATTCTAGAATCGGTTAACCATTTTTTGCACTTCTAGATCCAACATAGTCAGACTTGCTGAGTGTGGCTACAGGTGTAGAAATCGGTTTATGGGTCCAACACAAGTTTGGCTAGAGATTGGTTCAGTTTGGAAACCGATTTTAGGGGAGAAATACACGAACCTATGGAACTGATTAGGGTCGGGTTGAAACCGGTTAACTGGATTTCAAAGCGGTTTTGAAACCGGCTCAAGTCCAAATCAGTTTCAAGGCGCGGGAATTCAAACTCTTCGACAAATTGACGGGTAGGGTCGAGCTGGTTTGGGTCAAAACGTTTTAGTGTAACATTGGGTTGAATCAAAATCCAGTTCACAGGAGCCAAACTGATTATTTCCCACGCCTAAGTGTGGGTGTCCAACATAGTAATCTGGTCCAACAGAGTCCAAGTGAGGTAATCCGGAAAGCCGAAGAAACATATGAGTTTGGGCCTGATCCAATAAATGAGTTTTGGTATTCATACTAACATGTGAATAACATGGATCTTGTGATCCGAATTTAGCAATCAGGTTAAGTACATATTGATTAATGGTTGAAACGTTATTGGCTCAAAAATGTTTTTTGGTTAAACAATAGGATTGCTTTCTTTTTTGTTTTGCCCTCAATATTATTTGTGTTTATAATGCAAAGAAAACACTTATATGATCATTACGAAATTTAACTACCTATCCCCGGACCGGTATAGAATAGCTAATTTAAGTTGAAGAACTTCTGGAAAATATATATATATATTAGTTATAATTCTTAGTGTATATCATTGAATATTATTTGTATAATATTTAGTTAAAATAGATGATTGTATAGGATTATATTTCCTTATTTATCTTGTATGTAAATATATATTCAAGGGTTTGGAATGAGAATGATCGACAATTCAGTTCATTACATGGTATCATTAGCCACAAAACACTAGCCGTTCAACCTACTTTTGCCCCTGCTTCGGTAGCCGCCACCCCTCCCCAGTTGTCTTCTATATTCTACCTCCCTCTTTACGCTCATCATGGGTGATGCTAACAAGTCGGCTGACAAAACCGATGCTCTACACCCGGTTTACACCGTTACTAATATCCAGTCTCGTGTTCGCACCCTGGATAACTCTAAGGTAACATATTCTGCTTGGGTTAAACTGTTGAAGTTACATGATCGTGGGTATGAATGTCTAAAACACATCGATCGTACTGATTGCCCAGCAAAGACAGATCCATGATACGACACATGGATCAAAATTGATTCCATTGTTCTCCAATGGATCTATGCTACTTTTCTGATGAAATACTTGGTCGTATCCTTCAAGACGAGTCCACTGCTCACCAAGCCTGGAATCGCCTTCAAGATATTTATCTCAATAACAAGGGTCATAGGGCTACCGCTCTAGAAACCGAGTTCTCAAATCTAAGGCTTCAAAATTTCCCATCTATCGAGGCCTACTGTCAAAGAATCAGAGATGTCGGAAATCAATTGGCCGATGTCGGGATACCTATGAGTGATGAAAGAATGGTAATTCATCTTGTTAATGGATTACTTATTGAATATGATGCAACTGGCTCTTACATTAATCAAGCCATGCCGACATGGGAAAGAGCATTTAGCATGCTTGATTCAGAACCTCGTGACCAATCTTCTCCGGGCATTGCTGTTGCTGTTAACACACCACCCACTTACCCAAACCAAAACACTAACCGCCTGTACAACTCTAGAGGAGGTTCGGGTCATAACCAAAACCCCGGTCCGAATACTAGACATCCAGATGATTCCAGAACCCATAACATGCCAAGAGGTGATACTTGAAACCGCGGCCCAAACTATTGTTACAATAACTCTAGGAACCAAACTCAATACTCCAGACCTAATACCCCAGCCCAATGGCCACCTGCTTCTCAGCCCACTGTTTGGCCCAATACTTCGGCCCCATGGCCCAACTGGTATAAGACCCCCACCACCACCACCGTGCCCCTTCCCAACCCAACCTGATTGGGTTCATCAAAATTCATGGGCTGCTCCAACCCAAACCACACCCTCCTCTTCAACATCCAAACCCGAGCAGCAGACAAACTCACCCTATTTCCCGGCTTAATACCGCAGGCTCATGTGACAGATTATAATGCTTCGCATCCGACTGATCTTCGTGATGCATTCTCTGCTTTGAACATGAATGATGATTCTGAGAATGACCCTTGGCACATGGACACGGGTGCCTCTTCTCACATTACGTGTGATCCAGGTAAAATTACTAACCCAAGTGCTATTAATGTAATTAGTACTATACGAGTCGAAAATGGTCAGCTAATCCCAGTTCTTGGATCAGGTAACACTACCCTACCCTCCCACTCAAAACCACTTGAACTTAAAAATATCCTATATACCCCCGACATAACTAAAAACCTCGTATATGTATGTCAGTTTAATATTGATAACTGGACATCTGTTGAGTTTGACCCGTTTGGCTTTTCTGTGAAGGACTTCATGAATGGGAAGATTCTAGAGGGGCATGATAGAACGGGCCACCTAATCCCTTTCACCAACACTGCTTCCGCATTTTTCGTTTCCAAGGCACCGGATTTTTGGCACAATCGGCAAGGGCACCCCAGTCAACCTGTTTTGATTTTCTTTCTTCAAATAAGCTTATTGCATGTAACAAGCGTGGACATGATTTACTTTGTCATTCTTGTCAGCTTGCTAAACATAGACGTTTACCATTTTCTATTTCATCTTCTACTTCTATTTTACCATTTGATATTATACATTGCGATCTTTGGACATCGCCTATTTTAAGCAAAAATGGTTACAAGTACTATATGGTGATGATCGATAATAAAACACAATATACCTGGGTCTTTCCACTTAAATTCAAATCTGTCACATTTGAAAAATTCACCCGCTTTCATAAATATGTCCAAACCCAATTTCAAACAAATATTAATTCGTTTCAATGTGACTTAAGGGGTGAATTTGATAACAACACCTTTAAACACTTTGCTCAACTTAATGGTCTCCAACTCCGATTTTCTTGCCCCCAAACATCCCAAAAAAATGGGAAATCTGAGCGCATGATTCGTTGCCTAAACGAAATCATGCTTACCCTACTCACTCAATGCCTCCCTACCGTCTCACTTTTGGGTTGAGGCCCTACACACGGCCGTTTACCTTCACAATATTTTACCAACTAAATTACTACATTACTACACCCCATACGCGGCTTTGTACCGTCGCCACCCCACCTATGATCACCTGCGTGTTTTCTGATGTGCGTGTTATCCAAACACCTCGTCCACTTGCCCCACACAAACTTAGTCCTCGTTCCTCATTATGTGTCTTCCTTGGATATCCCGAAAATTTCCAAGGATATCGGTGTCTTGAGCTCTCCACCGGGAAGATTATAATCTCCCGCCACGTCACCTTTGACGAGTCTGTGTTTCCGTTCCAAAATGAACCCACCTTCACTCCTCCTGACCTCTCCTTTATCGACACCGATCCACCATCGCATATATTCCAGCCACCACCATCATTTAACCCCACCCATTATGCCCAATATACCCCTACCAACGTACCCACACATTATACCTCGCCTACCCACAACCCAAACCCATCCACGACCCACCAGCATGCACCAAATAACTCTCTACCACCTAATCCTTCTCCTACCCAACATACTACAACTACCGAACCCGCACAAACATCTGACCCCAACCCATCTATGACCCAACAACCATTACCGAACCCCCCAACAAACCGAACCCACCTTCCAACACATACCGCCGCTCCACCTACATCTCATCCTATGATGACTCGTTCCCGATAAGGTATAACCAAAACCTCGTGTACCCTTTAACCTTAAC
>NW_027492010.1:600000-768283 GCF_021521415.1 Bidens hawaiensis | reverse complement strand
ACATACACGTGCCCGAAGGTACGCATTACATACTTAACTTGTCCATCATTCATCATACACAATCATAACTAACCTTACATTATAAAGAGCATTCGCCCTACATACCTCGGATATTATTAGGTTCCGGTACCCTCCATCCTCGGATATTATTAGGGTCCGGTACCTTTCATCCTCGGATATGATTAGGGTCCGGTACCCTCCATCCTCGGATATTATTGGGGTCCGGTACCCTCCATCCTCGGATATTATTAGGGTCCGGTACCCTTTCTTCCATACCTCCTTAACATACTTTCTATATACATAATCGTAAGTTTGGCACATACATACATCATTCATTCTTCATATTACAACATACATATAACATTAACCATTTCCTGGCAGTACATGCAATTCCGAAGATCGTTCATGTACCGGCAAGAAACCAATCATACATTTCACATAATACATATATGGCATACACTTATCACTTAGGATAGGTGTATTAACTAATCACATCGAGTATGCACATAGCCCTAAAAACGTAACAAGGAATGGGGCTAGAAACTCACCTGAAGTCGGTTACGTTCACCGTTAATTGTTATTCCCTTCTTCAGTTGGGCACGGCTAACTGTATAATAATTACATGCATCAATTAACTATCACTACTCATCTCGTGTTTCTAATCTAATTATTACCCTCAACGAACAGGGGTCCGGGGGCAGCGCCCTTGGCAGCGGGGTCTAGGGGCGACAGCCCCTAGCAGGGTCCAAGGGGCAGAGCCCCTGGCTGGGGTCGAGCTAACTTAAAGAGTTCATTTTCCATTAACTGTCTTAACACATTTTCCATTAGAATTTTGAGTCATCATTAAATTTGCTAACTTAAAAAGTTCAAGGGCTTCTTTGTAATTAAACCATTCTTTTATAAGTCCGGGGACCGATCTGTCATTTTGTAAATCTTCTAGTTCGTTACTTGGTTCTTTAACTAATTAGTTTGTTATAACGAACTGGTCCTTTAACGAATTGAACCCTCTAACGAACTGGTCCTTTGACGAATTAGTTTATACACGAACCAGTCCATATAACGAATCAGTCCATGTAACGAATTGGACCTTCTAATTCGTTACCTCTGTTAGCGAATGACTATAACGAAGCAAGGGTAATTCGTTATCCTTCTTCCCTTAACGAATTGGATACGAACTAAAGCTAGTTCGTTAATCTTTCCTTAGCGAATCAACACACGAATTACTCGCTAATTCTTTACACTCACTGACGAACTAGGGTTAGGTCAGAATGTCAGGGAACATTCCCTGACACCCTTACCTCGTACTAACTTTTCCGGCGGCAGAAAAATGATTTTTAACTCGTTTTTCACCGTTTTTCGTCCTGTTCGATCAAGATCTGAGCTAGGGTGACCCCTAAGCTCATCATAGGTTCGATTTATACCCGATTCCACCCGGATCTCGTGACTTACACGGTTTAACGGTGTTGGCTCGTCGTTTCGTGACTATATCTAACGGGTTAAGCTCATACAATATTAAACTATCATTACCTCGGGTCGGTAATCGGTTTCCTTCTTGGTGTCGGCTTAGACAAGGAGAGAACTAGAGAGAGATCTTAAGTGTGCGTTTTGGTGGTGTATGGAATATGTGAGAAATGAATCATTAAATGGGTAATTAAGGCTTATATAATTATGGATCATGGGCTTAAGCCCATGGTCTTACCTTCTTTTCCTTATAACCCAAGTCCATAACCCATATCCATTTAACCCAACACTAGCCCGACTCATAATAACTCGTATTTTCATTTATTAACCGAAACTAGAAAACGGGATGTTACAAGTCTTCCTTCCTTAAAAAGGTTTCGTCCCCGAAACCTAACTATTACATAAGTAAATTCGGATAAAACTTACGCATCTCTTCTTCAACTTCCCAAGTAGCATCTAAACCCTTGCGATGCTTCCATATCACTTTCACTAAAGGTATAACCTTGTGACGAAGTTGCTTCTCCTTGCGGTCAACTATCTCGATCGATTGTTCAATATAGTTCAACTGTTCATCAACCTCAATGTCCATTAATGGCACATGAGACGTGTCATCAGCTAGGCATTTCCTTAGGTGAGAAACATGGAAGGTTGAATGAATTCCTTCTAACTCCTCGGGCAAATCCAGCTTATAAGCCACTTCACCTACGCGATCTATAATCTTAAACGGTCCAACGTACCTCGGACTCAACTTCCCCCTCTTTCTAAAATGGATAATCCCTTTCCATGGCGAGACCTTGAGCATCACATTGTCACCAACGTTAAACTCAATCGGTCGTCGCCGCTTATTAGCATATGATTTCTGTCTGTCTTGAGCAGCCTTCATTCTTGCCTTGATCTGATCGAACTTCGAAGAGGTTTCTTGCACAACTTCTAGGCTTACCATCTCTTTCTGACCAATCTCTCCCCAACACACCGGGGTCCTACATCGTCTACCGTAAAGCATCTCAAACGGTGGCATACCAATACTCGAATGGTAGCTGTTGTTATAGGAGAATTCTGCTAGTCCAGATGATCATCCCAACTTCCTCCATAGTCTAAAACACAAGCACGTAGCATATCCTCAAGGGTTTGGATCGTCCTTTCAGATTGTCCATCGGTTTGAGGATGATACGCCGTACTGATGTTCAATCTCATTCCCAAAGCTTCATGGAACTTCTTCCAGAACCTCGAAGTGAATCGAGTATCTCTATCATACACGATCGATAACGGCACTCCATGCTTGGCCACAACCTCCTTTATAAACAAATTTGCTAACGTTTCTGACGAGATGGCCTCTCGTATGGGCAGAAAGTGAGCACTTTTGGTCAAACGGTCCACTATCACCCAGATGGTATCATGATGCTTAGCTGTACGAGGTAGCTTAGTTATGAAGTCCATGGTGATGTGTTCCCATTTCCATTCTGGTATCTCTAGAGGCTGCATCTTTCCATAAGGTTTCTGGTGCTCTGCCTTGACATGCAAGCAAGTTAGGCACTTACTGACATAATCTACTACATCATTCTTCATGCCTTGCCACCAGTAATCCCTTTTTAAATCTTGGTACATCTTTGTAGTTCCTGGATGAATCGAATATCTTGACTTATGAGCTTCATCTAAGATTCGACCTCTGATATCCCCATGGCGTGGTATCCACATACGGTCAAACCTAGTCTTAACACCATGAGTGTTTTCCATCAACTCGTCTTTCTGACCGAAAATCCTTTCCTTCTTCACTAGCCCTTCATCTGCTAACACTTCTGACGGTGCTTTGATGATTTCATCAAACAGACTTGAATTCATAATCAACTGGTATGACTTCACTGTTGCAATGACTTCCTCGTTCTTATGACTTAGCGCGTCGGCGACCACATTAGCTTTACCAGGATAGTACTTAATGTCACAGTCGTAATCCTTAATCAACTCCAACCACCTTCTCTGCCTCATGTTCAATTCCTTCTGCTCGAAGAAGTACTTTAAACTCTTATGATCTGTGTAAATGGTACACTTAGTACCATACAGATAATGTCTCCATATCTTTAAGGCATGCACTACTGCTGCTAGCTCTAAATCATGCGTCGGATAAGTACTCTCATGGACTTTCAACTGTCTAGACGCGTAAGCTATCACCTTTCCTCGTTACATCAACACACAACCTAACCCACGATGCGAAGCATCAGTACAAACAACCAAATCCTCGTCACCATCGGGTAGAGCAAGGATTGGGTTTGCGTGAGTCTTTTCTTTAACTCCTGAAAAGCTTCTTCTTGAAACTTACCCCAACTGAATACTATCGACTTTCGGGTCATACCGGTCAACGGTGCGGCTATCTTAGAGAAACCTTCGATGAATCTCCTATAGTAGCCAGCTAACCCTAGGAAGCTTCGTATATCAGTCGGATTCTGTGGAGTCTTCCAGTTTGCTATCACCTCAATCTTGATTGGGTCCATGGTAATCCCTTCAGGATTGATCACGTGACCTAGAAATTGCACTTATCGCAACCAGAACGCGCATTTCGAAAACTTATCATACAACTTCTCTTTCTTCAGAGTCTCCAATACTTCTCTCAGATGCTTAGCATGATCGGACTCGCTCTTGGAATAGATCAATATATCGTCGATAAAGACGATTACTGACTTATCCAACATTGGCTGACACACCCTATTCATCATGTCCATAAATGCTGCGGGAGCATTTGTTAGACCGAATGACATCACGAGGAACTCGTAGTGTCCATACCGCGTCCGAAACGTTGTCTTAGGGATGTCTGCCTCTTTTACCTTCAGCTGATGATAGCCTGATCTGAGATCTATTCGTGAGAACCAACTTGAACCTTGCAGTTGGTCAAACAGATCATCAATCCTTGGCAAAGGATATCTACTCTTTACCTTAACCTTGTTCAACTCACGATAGTCTATGCACATTCTCATACTTCCATCCTTCTTCTTCACGAACAACACTGGTGCACCCCACGGGAAAACACTTGGTCTAATAAAACCCTTGTCGAGAAGTTCTTGCAGTTGGGACATCAATTCTTTCATCTCGGACGGTGCTAGACGGTAAGGCGCTTTCACGACGGGTTGGGCTCCTGGTACTAAATCTATCTGAAATTCTATCTCATACTTCTGGGTAGTCGCACACGATAGGAACATCTTTCATCTCTTTCGTCTCGGTTGTAGCGTTGACAATATACGCCAGGTAGAGCTTCGTACTCAGACAACCAATCCATTCCCAAAACTACATCAAACCCTCCTAAGGTCATAACATACAAGGTAACCGGGAACTCATGTCCCTCTAACTCTATCTTACAGTTCTTAACCAGTTTCATTATTTTAACCGAAGCGTCACTAGCGGTTTCTACTATAAAAGTTTCAGACATTCGGCAACATTTCATTTTAGCTAATTTACTAAACGGTGTAGCTATGAAACTTTTATTCGCACCCGAATCAAATAATACTGAAGCAGAAATACCGTCTACTAAAAACGTACCAGTTACAACATCCGGAATCTGTTTAGCCTGTTCCTGGGTCAGCATGTAGGCTCTAGTCCTTGGCCTAGCTTGATCGGTATCCTTCTTTCCACTACCTCCAGCTCCACCATCTGTACACTCCCTTGCCATATGACCCATCTTACCACACTTGAAGCATGCGGGTTTTGCATCACATTCATTAGCATAGTGCCCCACCTTCCCACACTTATAACAGGCATTTTTCCCAAGCCTACACTCTCCGCCATGAGCCTTTCCACATTTGTGACACACATCCGAACCAGTGCCCCACTGGCACTCTCCACCGTGCACTTTCCCACACATCTTGCACGTCCTTCTCTCCCACACCTTCTGCTTCTTGTCCTTAGATTTCCACAACTGGGTACCAGGTCATTTAACAGGAGCGACCCACTTCTTGTCTTTCTTCTCTTCCCCGGCCACAACATCGTCCGCAGCCAGATCCTCATAAACCATCTCTGCGAGTTCGACAGCAGAGTCAAAAGTAGCAGCTTTATTCGCCCTGACCAGCATGCGAACCTTTTGTGGCAGTCCCCTCACATAACACTTGATTCTCTTAGCCTCGGTGTTGACCATATCGGGTACCAACCTAGACATTCGGTTGAACTCGGTAGTATACTCACGATGTGTCATCGTCCCAGCTTTCAAGTTCAGAAACTTCATCTCCGCCCTCTCAACTTCGGCAGTCAGCACAGAACTTCTTCATAACTAACTCCTTCAGATGCTCCCACTTCATGGCCTTAATCTCGTCCCGAGTCTTCCTCTGCTCCACACTTTCCCACCAATACATCGCCTCTTCTTCAAACGATTGGGTGGCATAACCGACAGCTTGATCGGGGCGACACTCGCTAATGCGGATAATTTTATCCATGGTGGTTATCCATTGAAGGGTAGCGATTGCGTCTCCCAAACCAGTCAGCTTCGGCGGGTCACAACCTTTGAAGGACTTATAGTTGCAACCACCTCGGTCCCTCTTTCTATAATAAACCTTCACAGACCTTACAACACTCGAAGCCTCCCTCTCTCCTTCATCATCGTTCCTACCACCTCCTCCCGCTCCTTCAGAAGTTCCTTCACGGCCTCCAGCAGATCCCTCTGGGTTCATGTTCTTCACTGCAGTGGCTACAGCTTGGACAATAGCTGCTTGGATTAAGGGATCTAGCTGAACCCCTTCATTGTTGTTAAGGTTTCCTCCAACTGCACTTCCTTCTTCTTCAGTGTTGGAAGCTGTTTCTACCGAAGGTCGTTGGACACGACGAGGCCTGCCACGACGTCCAGTGCGGCCTCCTGCTACAACAACTGCTCTAGATCCAGCCATCGTATTCTGGAAAGGAAAACATAAACGTCATCACCCAAGGAACCATCTAGTACAAGGATAGTAAGGCTAACAGGTAATAACAGTGGCCAATTGTGATTAGCTGATCACGTTACTTTCCGTGTCCTATACACTTCTCCTTATGAGACTATTTGTGCTGGTTCTATCCTAAACAGTTAATCAATCAAATAATCCTATCTCTAACATTCACATATCATTTCTTTAGGAATTAAGCTAACATTAACATACATATTCAACCATACACTTTACCTTTTGAGCTTGCTTGAGTGACACATAGCTATCTTGACCTGGCATCTTCTTTCTTTTCTTACTTTAATCCAATTCTTTGTTCGAGTCTAAGCATATAAGATGCTTAAATCTCACGAAATTTTCTCTGATACCAACTTGTAAGGCCCCGTTACCGGTAGCCCTACTTTGGTGTTGGATTTACTCATAAACACGGTTCTTAATATCCGAGTTAATTAAAACTTTACGCGGAATATAACTTCAACCATAACATATTACAAAACTGTCAAATCTTGTCTTAACAACATTTCAATTTATTTAGACATAAAACATAGTCTTTGAAAACATCATAACATTTTCTTGAAATGCCAGTATCTTCGATTCCATGCCATGTGTCTTCAATCATGCGAGCTGCCTCAACCTATTTGCCAGCGTGCATACTAAAAGTCAGCTACACTGAGTGAGTTCTAGTTAATCACATAACTTACTTTACATACACATACACGTGCCCGAATGTACGCATTACATACTTAATGATGTGGTCAGAAATATACATATTATTATATATATTCCCTACTATATTGAGTGCACTTAAGCTAGACTTTTATTAAATACTACTCATTGTTGGCTCATATTTAAAGTTTAAAGGTTTCAAGACACAACGAGCTAAATTAGAGCACTTTACTAAACTTGAAACCGAAGAATGAAAGGTCGAGCATATGTTATATACTACTAATTATTATTATATATTAACTATTATATGTAGTAGTATTATATAAAAAAAATAAAGAAAGAAAGTCACGTGAATGAAGGCATGAAGCCAACATGATGTAATTATAAATTGCAATAAAGTTCTATTCTGTTTGCCAACTTGCGTTGGAGATTTAATGAATGATTTTCGGATACAGACAAATCTAAATATATTGATAGTTAAATAATTGGGCTCCCTATTTACAAAATATGAGTGGCATAGTAAAGGAACAAATAGTTCAAAAGGCTTAAGTGGGCTTATAGTTTTAATCAAGGGGCCTTTCATTTATTCACGTGGAGTTAACCTAATGTTTTAACTTGTGAAAAAAGTTAGAAATAAGGGGTTGAACGGCAATTTAGAGATATATATATTTTGTTGGGTGTAACAGGTGAGGGGGGATCCCTACATGAGAATCATCAGCCGCCGTCACATTATTTATTTTGTTGAGGTTTGGTAGGTCTACGGCTAACAATTGAAGTCAACATACTATTATTCTTATTCTTGGCTTTTTAGAACGCGAGAAGTTGGTGATACACAGCAGCTGCAAGTCAACCACGAGAGGAGTTTACATCAACTCAACCAAACGTTTCTATTATTCGGTTGACTTTATTAATTTTTATTATGAATTCTATTATTGAACTTATTTATTTTTTTGTTTCGAACATGATTATTGGCTAAACCATTTTAGTTATCTAGGCTTGTGATGATGTTTTGTTGACTGTTTTCGACTAGTCGGTTTTCGGGTTTTGTTTATGGGATTTTGATTAATTAAAAGTTTTGATTAGTTTTATTGGATGTGTCTCATGCGTATTTACTTTTGATTTGTGTCTAAATAAATGTTTCACATGTTACTTGATTGAATGTCTTTCGATTATAGGTTGCATGTTAGGGTTGTTTACTTTGTGTTTGCAACTTGTTTATGGTTTATTGAGCTCATTCACCATAGAAACTGATTTTTGGCATATTATTAGAAGTTTATATTCGTACCTACTTAAATATCCGACGGGTGATAAGTTGTCGGGTTTGTCTGCGTTGTTAGGGTTTTAGGTTAAATTAGCTGACAGTAGGTTTGCCTATTTTTTCCTTAATCTCACTGTTTACCCGTGTCCTTTAAACTGTTCAAAACCACCCCGTGTACTTTGATGCATTGAGATAGTGAAACAGACGGGTTAGCTGTTTTATAGGGTAATTAATCATAATTGGTGAACTGACAGGTGAGCTAATAAGCCGGTGTTTTTATATGATCTCTAAGATTTCTTTTTTGGTGACACCTTGAGAGTGATTAAGGATCCATTAAGTTTCCTAGATTTTCATATCTTTAGATTCCCGGTTCCCATAACATTTTCCCGTAACCGATAAAATCCCGAGTCGTCACAATTCAGATTCCTTGCCTGGGTAACTCTTTCTCATATTTGAATTTACTAAAGTTTTTATCCGGTAATTTAATTTTCAAGTTTAGTTTAATTTATTTAAGTATTTAGAATAATTAATTATTAGTTTTTAAATAAAATAAATAAAAATCCAAAACTATATATTTTCTTAATTATTACTTTAAATTAGCTTTTAAAACTAGTCTCGTTATTTAAATTAGTGTCTTTCGGGTCCGATATTCCCGGTCTTCCTATAGCTATTCTACACCCGATAGGTTCACTTGCCAGTTGCTAGTGGTTTGGTTTAGGGTATTGTAGGTTTTTATTACTCGTTGTGCTTGGTCATTATTTGCTAGATATTTATATATCACTTTGCGCACATCAAGCTTTTGGCGCCGTTGCCGGGGACACTTGGTAATAGCGAACTAGTTTCTATTTGCTTTTATTTGTTTTTAGTTTAGTTTTAGTTAATTAATTAGTTTTATTTTATTTTATTATTTAATTGCTCTTGATTGCTATATGTGCCTTGATTGTAACTTGTGTGCTCTAGGGATAAGCTTGGGTCCTTACTCTTATACTTGTTTTTCAGCATATGCGACGTACACGTTCACTAGGACCACCAGAGTTCACGGATTTAGACGAACCCGATAGAGATTTTCGTGAGCGCCGTAGATTTCACGTGCTCTACGCGAAAGCAAGGTACACGTTTCTGATTCCACTTTAGATATGGGAGATGCTAACCCCCCCTAGGCGTACGGTTCACTCGAGAGCGAACGAGGGAATGATGGGGAGACAGTCTTCTATCACACGTCCAGCGATGCCCGATGCTAATAACTGGCAGATTCCGACCAACGTCGTGAATTCCATCACTAATTCTGCCCCATTTCACGGACTTGAATACGAGGACGCGCCTGGCCATCTGAACAAATTCACTCGTATTTGCGACACTTTCAATATTGCCAACGTCGCTCGTGTTACTATATACCTTCATCTTTTTCCATTTTCTCTAGAGGGTCGTGCTTCATCGTGGCTGGAAAACCTTCCCCCTGGGTCCATCACTACCTGGGATAATCTTCAAGCTAAATTCCTTAAGAAGTACTTTCCGCCATCTAAAGCCTCGCGACTCCGTGATCAGATCTGTTCCTTCCGCACGGACCCTGACGAGCCATACCCTTTGGCTTAGGAAAGGTTCCATAATCTTCTTAGTAGATGCCCCCAACATGGTCTACTTGAATGGGTTGTAGTCGAGAAATTATATTACGGGCTGACCTTTGAGATGCAGAAGAGATTCAATACGTCAGCTGGAGGAAACATGTTAGAGAAGATGGATATAGATGAGTGTGAGTCTTTATTTGAGAGTTTCGCCCTAGCCGAGCAGTAGGAGCCGTCCGCCCGAGGTGCTTCTAAAACAACTACCTCTTCCGCTCGAGGCATTTATCAGGTCTCAAATGATACTAGCATCGCGGCTGCATTAGAGGCAATGCAGAAAGATATCCGAGAGTTGAAGAAGATCGCTCAAAAATGCGAAATATGTCGTGGAGGGCATGATACAGTTGATTGTTCGGTCGATCAACAGGAGAAGGTGGACTACTTGGGTAATCAGAGTCGCGGAGCGAATACCTACGGTAACTCAGGATGCAGAAATAACTCCAACTATGGTTGGAGGTCAGGAGGTAATGCTCAGGGTTTTCACCAAAGGCAGGAGCATGTTAGTGACCCAAAGGTAGCAGGAAGTTCAAGTGTGGGAAAGAGTAGTGGTATGGATCCGGATCTTAAGGAGCTTCTAACTAAGCAATCTACCATGCTTTCTCACCTTATTAACAGAGATACTAACACACAACATAGACTGGCTGAGCACGACACCCTACTGAAAAACCAGCAGTCGTCATTTTTGGAGATGTCTCGAAAGGTGGATGAGATGATGAAGCAGATGCTACCTAATAAACAAGTCGGAGCATTTCAGGGCAACACAGAGCTTAACCCGAAGGCACAGTTAAAGGCGGTGACCACCCGTAGTGGCAGAGGAGGTGATCGAGAGCAGTCGCCGGCAGATGATGAGGAGCCGGTGGACGAGGAGATAGAGTTGGAGACTCCTGTGAGGGCGCACGAGAGGCGAGTCCCAGCAAGTACCCGCGTCAAACGGTGAGTCTCATGCAGAGAAAGTTGTTGAGAAGAAGATTGAAGATAAGAAGAGTCCCGAAGTCGATCTTACTCGAGTTCCGTATCCTGCTCGTCTTCTGCGGTAGAAGTATGCGCAGGAATATGGACATTTCTTGGACATGTTTAAACAGCTAAAAATCAATCTTCCGTTTGTCGAGGCACTCCAGCATATGCCTAAATATGCCAAATTCTTAACAGATCTTCTTTCGAATAAGAAGCTGGAGGGGCTTTCGACAGTATGTCTTAATGAAGGATGCTCTGCGGTAGTCCAGAACAAGCTGCCGGAGAAATTAGCAGACCCGGGTCACTTCACGATCCCGTGTTTGTTTGGCAGCTCGACTGAGAGCTACGCGTTGGCCGATTTAGGTGCTAGCATTAATCTGATTCCATATTCTCTATATAAAAAGCTAGACCTTGGCGAGCCAGTTCCGACGCGCATGAGTTTATCCTTGGCCGACCGCTCTGTCAAATATCCTCGGGGAATTGTGGAAAACGTACTCGTTAAAGTCGATAAATTTGTTTTTCCCGTGGATTTTGTTATTCTTGACATGGAGGCTGACGATCAGGTCCCACTCATTTTGGGACGACCCTTCTTGCGTACTGCTAAAGCGCTTATTGACGTCTTCGACGGCAAAATTACACTTCGTGTAGGGGAGGAGAACGTCACCTTCCATGTTGTCAAATCAATGAGAAACTCTAGTAGTCAGGACGATTCCATTTACTTTCTTGATACACTCATATCTCAGTTTGAACGATGTCTTGACTACATCTCTGGAGCATATTTGCTCAATCAGGAGGACGAGGTTGATGTTCCTCTGGAGCACGAGCTGAGCATTCTTGTCAGCTCACCTCCTGAATACCCCGAGGTGTTCACGGTTGCCGATAGCACCGAGGGGCCGAAGGAGAGACCATCTATTGAGGCACCACCGTCCCTCGAGTTTAAAGAGCTTCCTCCTCATTTGGAGTGTGCTTTCTTGGATGGTGAGACCGATTTGCCCGTCATCATTTCTTCTCAGTTGACGAATGATGAGAAGTCGAGGTTGGTTGATGTGCTCAAGGCACATAAACATGCTATTGCGTGGAAACTCATGGACATTCAGGGCATTAGCCCGAACTTTTGCACGCACAGGATACTCATGGAGGATGAGTACAAGCCTGTAATCCAACCTTAGAGAAGCCTTAACCCTAACATGTCGGAGGTGGTCAAAAAGGAGGTTATCAAACTCCTCGACGCAGGCCTGATCTATCCCATCTCCGATTCTTCATGGGTGAGTCCTGTTCAGGTTGTCCCTAAGAAGGGAGGGATGACAGTTGTCACTAACGAACGTAACGAGCTTATTCCGACTAGGACAGTCACAGGTTGGCGGGTGTGCATCGACTACATGAGGCTTAACGACGCTACTAGGAAAGACCATTTTCCTCTTCCGTTCATCGATCAGATGTTGGAGCGTCTATCGGGGCGACAGTTTTACTGTTTTCTTGATGGATTTTCAGGTTATTTCCAGATCCCGGTCGCACATGAGGATCAGGAAAAGACCACATTTACATGCCCATACGGTACCTTCGCGTACAAACGTATGCCTTTCGGGTTATGTAATGCTCCAGCTACTTTCCAGCGTTTCATGGTAGCGATATTCCAGGACATGATCGAGAGTTCCATGGAGGTTTTCATGGACGATTTTTCGGTATATGGGGACTCATTTGATCAATGTCTTTCTAATCTTGAGAAGAAGATGAAACGGTGCATAGAGACTAAGTTGATGTTGAACTAGGATAAGTGCCACTTCATGGTGACTGAAGGCATTGTGCTCGGGCACAAGATTTCGCGAGACGATATTGAGGTAGACAGAGCTAAAATCGACACTATTAGTAGACTTCCTCCACCGACTAGTGTGAAATCCGTTCATAGTTTTCTCGGGCATGCGGGTTTTTATCGTAGGTTCATTAGAGATTTTTCTAAGATCACCCGACCCATGACTCGCCTTCTAGAGAAGGAGATCGCATTCGACTTTGATGCTGATTGTCTGAAGGCATTTGTGTTTCTTAAGGGGCAGTTGGTTAACGCCCCTATCTTAGTAGCACCCGACTGGAGCTTACCCTTCGAGCTCATGTGCGACACTATTGATTTTGCAGTCGGGGCTGTTTTAGGTCAGCGGAAGGACAAGCACTTCCATCCTATCTATTACGCGAGTAAAACCTTCAATGACGCTCAGGAGAATTACACGACTACGGAGAAGGAGCTTCTAGCAGTGGTTTTCGTGTTCGAAAAATTTCGTTCTTATCTCGTGTTGTCCCAAACCATCGTTTATACTGATCATGCGGCATTGCGATACCTTTTCGCAAAGAAAGATGACAAGCCTCGCCTGATACGATGGATTCTCTTGCTTTCCGAGTTCGATATTGAGATTAGAGATAAAAAGGGAGCGGAGAATGTAGCTGCGGATCACTTATCACGTCTGGAGGATCCAAAGAGAGAGCATATTAGAAAGGATGCCGTCGGGGATAAATTTCCCCACGAGTCATTGATGATGGTGAGAGTGAGATTTGAGAGAGAGCCAGTGTTGTACGTAAGTGATGAAGAGGAGGGTCTGCCATGGTTCTTCGACATTGCGAATTATCTGGCCGAAGGAGTAGTGATCAAGGGCATGAGTTATCATCCGAGAAGGAATTTTTTCGCAGACGCCCGCCACTACATATGGTATGCGCCGTATTTGTTTCGTGTTGGCGCCGATCGAGTTTTGAGGAGGTGTGTGAGTAAGGAAGAGAGCCGTGAGATTCTTAGTCATTGTCATGAGGGTTTAACTGGAGGCCACCATGGTTCGTCTTTCACCGCTAGGAAAGTTCTAGATTCCGGCTTTTATTGGCCATCGATTTTCAAAGACGCACACGAGTTTGTCAGACAGTGTGACGCATGTCAGCGCACTGGTAACATCTCATCCCGTAATGAGATGCCCCAAAACCCTATTCAGGTTTGTGAGGTTTTCGACGTTTGGGGCAATGATTTCATGGGTCCGTTCCTTTCTTCTCGAGGGAACCGATACATTCTCGTGGCTATCGACTACGTTTCCAAGTGGGTTGAGGCTCAAGCCTTGCCCACTAACGACGGCCGAGTAGTAGTGGGATTCTTGAAGAGGTTGTTCTGTCGGTTTGGTACTCCCAAGGCTTTGATCAGTGATAGGGGCACACATTTCTGTAATGCCCAGATGGAGAAGGTGTTGGCACGATATGGGGTCACCCATCGATTGTCCACCACCTATCATCCACAGACGAGCGGGCAAGTGGAGAATGCAAACCGAGGAGTTAAACGAATCTTAGAGAAAACTGTCGGCAAGAACCGAAAGGACTGGCTTGACAAGTTGGATGATGGACTTTGAGCTTTCCGCATAGCATTTAAAATGCCTATTGGGACCACGCCCTTTAGGATGGTTTACGGGAAAGCGTGTCATCTACCGGTTGAGTTAGAGCATAGAGCATATTGGGCGTTGAGATCTGTTAATCATGACCTAACCCAAGCTGCGTTAAACCGGTATCTCCAAATTCATGAGGTTGAGGAGTTGAGAGATGAGGCGTATGCGAGATCATGGAGTTATAAGGAGCGTACGAAGGCGTTACACGATCAAAAGTTGAGGAAGGTGAAAGAGTTCAAGTGTGGGGATCGTGTGTTGGTTTATAATTCCCGTCTAAAGTTGTTTCCAGGTAAGCTTAGATCGAGATGGTTTGGTCCGTATACGGTGAAGGCGGAATTCCCGGACGGTGCAGTTGAGTTAGTTGATCATGAGGGGAGAGCGTGGAAGGTGAACGGCCATAGGTTAAAGCATTATATTGGTGGGCCGGTTGATTCGGTTAAGGAAGATGTATTTCTCCTCGACATCCCTACTTTGATTGATTGATAGGGATAGGCCTCGGGAAATACCCGAGTGTAGAGTTTGTATACTTTTTATTTGTTTTCCTTTATTATTATTATTATTATTACTATTATTATTACTATTATTATTATTATTTTATTTTTTTTCTTTTGTATTTTGAGTCATTTTTAAGTTTTAGAGTCCGTTTGATGTCTGCTTTGGGTGTTTTGAGCTTTGTGTTGCAGGTTTGGATACTTTTGTTCGTACTCAATCTTCATTCGGACGGGGGCGTTCTGAGCTTATTTGTTTGTAGAGGATACCCAAAAGCTGCGGCCGCGAATGAAATGCTATACGGTCGCTTTATTGGAACATGACATACGCATATCATTGCCATATTACCAGGGGAGTGTTCCATTTTCTTTATGCGTTGTTTTATTTTATTTTATTTCTGCTTTATTTTTGTCTTTTTCTTGTCTCCCATTGAGGACAATGTGAAATTTAATTGTGGGGATGGGAAACTGACGTTTTTAATTTAAAAATATTATAAAAAAATATATATATATATATAAAAACGAAAACAAAAGTTATAAAAAAATTCAAAAAAAATCAAAAAAATAGATAAAAAAACGAAAAATACAAAAAAGTTATATAAAAAAAATTTTAAAATTAAAAAAAATGTCCCGAAAATTTATTTTGCACATAATGGAAAATGATATTATTGTTTAAGGTTGATCTTTTAAAACTACTATTATATATGAGATTAAATAACAAATAGCGCACTTAATTTGGGATGTGTCGGTAGGCCCAACTAGTTTTGATAACCCTCTTTAGCAGATTTTATATATCTAATAATTTGAAAAACGGTGAAACCGAATTTCGATGCTTAGGGAGGATTGACATAATCTAAAAACTTTGAGATGGTTATACTTAGATACACTCAATCCAACACACACCACATGTCTATCTTTCTACGAGCTTAGAAATAGTTATATATTTTAGGGTGATATAAAAAAAAGGAAAAAAATAGTATGTTTTGAAAGTGTATTCCAAGAGTTGGTTCAAGAAAAGCAAATGCTTGTGAAGAAAGTTATGTATTGTAAAATGCCAAAGAAACATTCTCAAAGATTGTAAAATGCCAAAGAAGCATTCTCAAAAATAGTAAAAGAGGCCAAAGATGCACATACTAGACGGGGCTTAGAGTTTGCGTGTTACCTTGGGGATAGTGACTCTGAGGATACACTATTGGGGCTCGAACTTTCTTAGTCAATAAATATTAAATTAGGAATTTATAGGACAAAGTCCAATAATATTTAGGAATAGCTCGTACGACCTCCACATGACCATTTATCCATCAAAATTTCACCTAGTGCATCTAATTAGTACCATCAACGAGTCATTGGCTTATGGTGATTTGTCGAGCCAGTTTGCTTCGACTCTAGTTCTTCTAGCTCTCTTTGTCTGAGATGGGGTAGGTGTAGCCTTGATTTTTGGACCTAAAACGCTTAATGCAATTGGGGGCTTGATAGGCTGGTGGTTGGGTTTAAGTGGACAACAATATCGGCAATCGCGGTTTTTGCGTTT
Organism: Bidens hawaiensis; assembly: GCF_021521415.1. Lineage (NCBI taxonomy): Eukaryota > Viridiplantae > Streptophyta > Magnoliopsida > Asterales > Asteraceae > Bidens > Bidens hawaiensis. Next base: position 752,013 of record NW_027492010.1, on the reverse strand, counting down.
ATCTATGCTTAAAAGATAACCTATATGTTTTGAAGATCGATCTTGAATTATGATTCCTTTGCATTATATATTTTTCGAGGACGAAAAAATGTTTAAGTGTGGGGAAATTTGATGTGGTGAGAAATATACATATTATTATATATATTCCCTACTATTTTGAGTGCACTTAAGCTAGACTTTTATTAAATATTACTCATTGTTGGCTCATATTTAAAGTTTAAAGGTTTCAAGACACAACGAGCTAAATTAGAGCACTTTACTAAACTTGAAACCGAAGAATGAAAGGTCGAGCATATGTTATATACTCCTAATTATTATAATATATTAACTATTATATGTAGTAGTATTATATAAAAAAAAAGAAAGAAAGAAAGTCACGTGAATGAAGGCATGAAGCCAACATGATGTAATTATAAATTGCAATAAAGTTATATTCTTTTTGCCAACTTGCATTGGAGATTTAATGAATGATTTTCGGATATAGACAAATCTAAATATATTGATAGTTAAATAATTGGGCTCCCTATTTACATAATATGAGTGGCATAGTAAAGGAACAAATAGTTCAAAAGGCTTAAGTGGGCTTATAGTTTTAATCAAGGGGCCTTTCGTTTATTCACATGAAGTTAACCTAATGTTTTAACTTGTGAAAAAAGTTAGAAATAAGGGGTTGAACGGCAATTTAGAGATATATATATTTTGTTGGGTGTAACAGGTGAGGGGGGGGGGGGTCCCTACGTGAGAATCATCAGCCGCCGTCACATTATTTATTTTGTTGAGGTTTGGGAGGTCCACGGCTAACAATTGAAGTCAACATACTATTATTCTTATTCTTGGCTTTTTGGAACGCGAGAAGTTGGAGATACACAGCAGCTGCAAGTCAACCACGAGAGGAGTTTACATCAACTCAACCAAACGTTTTTATTATTCCGTTGAGTTTATTAATTTTTATTATGAATTCTATTATTGAACTTATTTATTTTCTTGTTTCGAACATGATTATTGGCTAAACCATTTTAGTTATCTAGGCTTGTGATGATGTTTTGTTGACTGTTTTGGACTAGTCAGTTTTCGGGTTTTGTTTATGGGATTTTGATTCATTAAAAGTTTTGATTAGTTTTATTAGATGTGTCTCATGCGTATTTACTTTTGATTTTTGTCTGAATAAATGTTTCACATGTTATTTATTGAATGTCTTTCGATTATTGATTGCATGTTAGGGTTGTTTACTGTGTGTTTGCAACTTGTTTATGGTTTATTGAGCTCATTCACCATAGAAACTGATTTTTGGCATATTATTAGAAGTTTATATTCGTACCTACTTAAATATCCGACGGGTGATAAGTTGTCGGGTTTGTCTGCGTTGTTAGGGTTTTAGGTTAAATTAGCTGACAGGAGGTTTGCCTATTTTTTCCTTAATTTCACTGTTTACCCGTGTCCTTTAAACTGTTCAAAACCACCCCGTGTACTTTGGTGCATTGAGATAGTGAAACCGACGGGTTAGCTGTTTTATAGGGTAATTAATCATAATTGGTAAGCTGAAAGGTTAACTAACAAGCCGGTGTTTTTACATGTTCTCTAAGATTTCTTTTATGGTGACACCTTGAGAGTGATTAAGGATCCATTAAGTTTCCTAGATTTTCATATCTCTTAGATTCCCGGTTCCCATAACATTTTCCCGTAACCGATAAAAGCCCGAGTCGTCACAATTCAGATTCCTTGCGTGGGTAACTCTTTCTCATATTTGAATTTACTAAAGTTTTTATCCGGTAATTTAATTTTCAAGTTTAGTTTAATTTATTTAAGTATTTAGAATAATTAATTAATAGTTTTTAAATAAAATAAATAAAAATCCAAAACTATATATTTTCTTAATTATTACTTTAAATTAGCTTTTAAAACTAGTCTCGTTATTTAAATTAGTGTCTTTCGGGTTCGATATTCCCGGTCTTCCTATAGCTATTCTACACCCGATAGGTTCACTTGCCAGTTGCTAGTGGTTTGGTTTAGGGTATTCTAGGTTTTTATTACTCGTTGTGCTTGGTCATTATTTGCTAGATATTTATATACCACTTTGCACACATCACTTAACATGTCCATCATTCATCATACACAATCATAACTAACCTTACATTATAAAGAGCATTCGCCCTACATACCTCGGATATTATTAGGGTCCGGTACCCTCCATCCTCGGATATTATTAGGGTTCGGTACCCTTCATCCTCGGATATTATTAGGTTCCGGTACCCTCCATCCTCGGATATTATTGGGGTCCGGTACCCTCCATCCTCGGATATTTTTAGGCTCCGGTACCCTTTCTTCCATACCTCCTTAACATACTTTCTATATACGTAATCGTAAGTTTGGCACATACATACATCATTCATTCTTCATATTACAACATACATATAACATCAACCATTTCCTGACAGTACATGCAATTCCGAAGATCGTTCATGTACCGGCAAGAAACCATTCATACATTTCACATAATACATATATGGCATACACTTATCACTTAGGATAAGTGTATTAACTAATCACATCGAGTATGCACACAGCCCAGAAAACGTAACAAGGAATGGGGCTAGAAATTCACCTGAAGTCGGTTACGTTCACCGTTAATTGTTATTCCCTTCTTCAGTTGGGCACGGCTAACTGTATAATAATTACATGCATCAATTAACTATCACTACTCATCTCGTGTTTCTAATCTAATTATTACCCTCTACGAACAGGGGTCCGGGGGCAGCGCCCCTGGCAGCGGGGTCTAGGGGCGACAGCCCCTAGCAGGGTCCAAAGGGCAGAGCCCCTGGCTGGGGTCGAGCTAGGATTTTAATTTATTTCTCAACGAACTTAACTTTTGGTGAACTTAATATTAAGCGAATTTAACATTAGCGAACTTGTATTAGGCGAAGTTCACAGTGGGCGAACTTGTATACAAGCGAACTTAAGGTTCAGCGAACTTAATCCTGGCGAAGTTAAGCATTCAGCGAACTTAACTCAGGCGAAGTTAGCATTTAACGAACTTATCACCAGGCGAAGTTATAGCTTGGCGAACTTGCTGAGCGAACATGGCTTAACGAACTTGGCTTGGCGAACTTGTGCAGCGAGCTTAGCTGCAGGTGAAGTTGCCCAGCCGCAGCCACTGTTCACTCTAATCCCCCCCCCCCCCAATAATCATCTTCGTTTAACGCGAAATCCATGGATATGGTATTTAACTACCCGCGATCATTCCTATGGTCGTTTTTTTGGATATGATTTGACCCGAAAACACGTAAAGTTTGGACCTTTAAGTTCAAAAATGTTCAATACTAGGTTTAAGGGTTTATTAATCGAGCCGTTTCCATTTTCAGGTTCATTACACTCGTATTTATTATCAAGTTTACAACTTATTACAACTTTATATGTCGATTACACCCGGTCTATTCTAGACTCACGTTTCAAGGTTAAACGTTAATAAAAACGTAAACTTTAAGGTAAAAGACATACCTTTAGTGCTCGTTTGGATCTCTTTTAACTTGGTTATGAACTCTCAATCTTGTATATAGCTCAAGTAATAACGGTCTAATCCCAACTAGCGTTTGTTTGGACTCGGATCTCGCTCTCTCTCTCTCGGCGGCCGTATGTGGTGGTGTGTGGTGTGTGTTTTGAGTGTATAGAGATTTATGAAAGATGGAAATGATAGTTAGGGTTTTAGGATGGTTTAAGGTGTATTTATATCCCTTAAAGCCCATGGACCTAAGGCCCATTACCCTTTTAATCCATCTTAATTAGTCCAAGTTCATGATCTTTATTAATACTAATTAATTATTTAGGCCCAATAACTGAACACGACTTTCTTTTATTAAATACGAGAATTTTAGGATGTTACATGGAACTTTCAGGATTTGCTTTTAGAAGCTCATCAATCTACAATTTGAGGTTTGCTGTATTATTTGGTGTTGTCACCATCCTTCCTTTCCCTAGCTACTGTCTTAGCTCTTCGTACCTTGGCTTCTAAAACCTGGATTTGTGCTTCTACTGGATTTTTGTCTTCAAATATTTGGCAGCTATGTTCGGGGTTGTTTTAAGCTTTGATTCAATCTCCTTGGCAATTTATGACATGGTGTACATACCGATAGATCGACTTTTTAGACACCCGTGTTGCTTGGGAATGATATTCACACACCAACTATTTTCAAGGGAGGCTCTTGAGATCTACATAGCTCTAGGCAAGTGGGTTTCATTTTTCTTTTTGTTGCCTTGGTCTTTTCCTCACTTATCACATTTGACCCCTCACCACCAACCAAATTGGGATCGGTCCGGTGTAACCTTAAATCTTTGCGCATATGATGGTATTATTTTCCGTCATTAATTGCGATTTGCACTTTGATTCTTTGAACATTTTGATTAGTTGGTTTTCTTTGATATGTTTTGTCTTGTTCTTTGCTCATTTATGCTACATTCTGAGATCTTGCTTTCAAATTTTGTTTTGTTTATCACTAGGGATAAAATTAAAAAGGCTTGAAGCAGAGGAACATGCTTCAATCCAAACGGTGGTAGTAAGATGTTTCTATGCTTAATCATACTGGCTAAAATGATAATGCTATGTTTTATAAATAATATCACAGTATTTTTTATGTGTTTTTCTTTTGTGCACATATTTCTGAATCACTCTATTGATGTTAAATTTGTGCATGTCAGATGAAGGGATGAAGTTTTTAGGAACTTCAGGTGAGTAGGGTTCCGTGATAAGTTTAATTTGCATTTGTGTTAAAATTCGTGTTACTAACGTTTGCTATTGTTGTCTTAATAGATGGGGTCCACTCATAAAGGAAGCAACTTACAAGAACTACCACCGTGCCTACCTTTCAGAACAGGTAAATAAAAACTCTTTTAATACGAAAGTTTAATGTTCAGAAAGTATTTATGAAGCTTTTTTAGTACTAATATCACCAACTTAACTTTAACTGGTTTTAAGATTCATGTGTTATTGTTTTATAATCCTCAAAACCTTTTTTGAGACTAATGGTAATGTCCCAAAAACTTGTGCAGTTGTGAAGCTGTTAAACCATGAATTACAGTTGCGAATGGTTAAGACCAAATTAATATGATTTTTTAGTGCGAATGTGTTTATCTTTCTTATACAAACACCAAATGTTGATTTCAGTTTTGTTATATTTATTTGACTAATGACTCTATTGTTGTTCAACAAAGATTTGATCTTTTTTTGTGAAGAAGTTAAAAATCACTATTCATCCTGGAGAGGTAATAACAATCCTTTGTAGTTTAGGTATTAAGAAGCACAAATACCATAAAAAACCAACATACTTTCTGTTTTTTCACACAAAAGTCTCTCAACAACTTTTTGCATGTTAAAGTCCCTGCACATGTTAAATTTGAACAAAGAAGTGACGTAACTTTTAAAAACAATATGAAACTGATTTTTTGAAGCTTTACATGTTTTTTTTTCCTAAGCTTTATACTACGTGCGTAGGACGTGTTCCTTGTATAATGGATTCTTGGGAAGATATAGCAAAAAAAAAACATGTTTCTATTCACAAATACTTTTTAATTAACAATGATTAAAAACGTATAAGACAACTTAAACAATCTTATTATATGTTTTTACGTTCATATTTGTTTAATAGTACTATTTCAGCTAACTAATAGTAAGTATGTTGGCTTAAATTCATCATACATATTCATCTTTGACATGGTTATGTCACTTCTTTGTTCAAATTTAACATGTGCAGTGACTTTTACGTGCAAAAATTTTTAAGGGATTTTTGTGATAAAAAACAAAAAGTATATTGGTTTTTTATAATATTTTCCATATTAAGAACAAAAAACTTATATTCATATGCAATTCACTTCTTCTATAAGTTTGATGGATAAGGGTTGTATCATCGGATGGACGGGAAGCTCGAGTTGTTCAATCATCGATAACTTATGATACTAGGTTCTCAAAAATGGTGCCTCAAGGTTAGCTATTTGTGTGGGATAATAAAAATGGTTCGGAACGAGCACATGCCTCCAAGCCTCTGATGTAAACATGCATATCTTTTTGTATAATAATATATTAAATAATTGATTAATTAATATTGAATATTCATGCACTAAGCTCATTTATATTTGACCGTTCGTAGTGGTCACGTTGTGGTCAACGTTTTGGTGAAAACGCGGGGGTACACCGCCCCCCTGCGTTATGTTGATTTTTATTTTTTGTGCGTTGTATCCAAAACACGGAGAATGGCACATTAATCAAAAATGGACCGTTGCTTTTTGACCGTTGGAGAATAAAAAAAAAGTTTATTTCCTATATATTAAACCATTTCATCCCCAATCAAACCTCATCAAATTTATAAAAATTCTCTTTCAACTATATAAAAATTCCTTACACAAAATTCAGTATATATGGATCCTCCTCCATCTATATATAAACAGTTTTTCGGGCCCGACCAAGAAGCCGAGGACGTGGAGGAGGCGGTTACGAGTGCGATTATGCTCGCGACACAGTATATGAGTTCCGTTACGGGTGCCATTAGCTCTCCACCCCCCGTTTCAATAAGAGCATATATCGAACGAGATCGTGCCGAAGCCAACATCCGGTTGATGGCGGATTACTTCTCCGACTCGCCGAAATAAAAGAACCCGAAGACCTTTAGGCGTCGTTTTCGGATGTCTAAAAATTTATTTATGCGCATCACCAATGATTTGGAGCGTGAGTTTGATTACTTTAAGCAAAAGCCTGACGCTCGAGGGACGCTAGGATTCACGGCTATTCAGAAGGTTACGTCAGCCATACGCGTGCTCGCCTACGGAAACACGACCGACATCAACGACAAGTATTTAAAGATGGCCGAAAAAACAACTCGGGACACCTTGGAGTATTTTTGTTACGGTACGTTTTGTTTTTTTTTTAAATAGTTTATCACTTGTTTACTGTGATCATTTATTTTATAAAAGTTTTGTAAAATATAGGAATATTTAAACTATATGGGCCACATTATCTGAGAGAGCCCAACGTTAACGATCTACAACGTCTTTACGAGGCACATACAAGGGTGCATGGTTTCCCCGGCATGATAGGGAGTGTAGATTGCATGCATTGGGAATAGGCTAATTGTCCAACTGCATGGCGAGGTCAATTCACACGAGGTGACTAAAAGGGACCAACGGTCAGCCTTCAAGCGATCGCTTCATACCACCTTTGGATTTGGTCGGCATTCTTTGGTGTTCCCGGTTCCAACAATGACATAACCGTCTTAGAACAGTCTCCTGTGATGGAGAGTTACATTTCTGGAACCGTTCCCATCGCTTCGTTTTGGGCTAACGATAACTTCTACCATCATGGGTACTATCTGGGTGATGGAATATATTCAGAGTTCGCGATAATTGTTAAAACATTCAGAGACCCGATGGATTAAAAAAGACAATATTTTAAGAAAGTGCAAGAGTCTGCGAGAAAGGATATCGAGAGGTGTTTTGGTGTTCTTCAACAATGATGGCATTATGTTAAAAATCCTTAACGTCTATGGTCTTTAGAAAGAATGAGATGCGCTATGTATGCGTGTATCATAATGCATAACATGATCATCGAGGACGAGGGAATAGCAATATGTCCAACTTTCATACCGGACCCGGATCCACCACGGATTCCGGCAAGTATGGAGCAACGACTCGAAAACTTGGATTCCGTGCGGTCAAGAGAGATACATAAAGCAATAAAGGAGGATTTGGTCCAGCATCTTTGGATGTATCGGCCTCTGCCTGGTGAAAACGATGATCAAAATGAGGGCAACAACGAAGAAGATGATGAAGACAACGACGACGATGGCGAAGACGATGAAAACGACGATGAGGACGATGACGAAGAGGGTGAAGACGACGACGACAACAACGACGAATAGTTTTTTTTTATTTTCTTGTAATATTTATTTAATAAAATATTATTGTTATTTGATTATTCTTATTAAAAATAAAAAAAAAACAAAAAGTGTAAAAGTGATTGGGCGCCACGTGGCACATAATGCCTGGATGTGGAGAGTTATGACTACAGCCTGTTTTTGTACAAAACCATAACTCTGACTGGACGCCACGTGGCGCATAATCCCTGGTAGTGGAGCTTTATGACTACACATGGTCTTACATAAATAATGTAATAGTTACATTCCCGTGTTGATGTTTCCGTCCAGACGGGTAAAGTATTAATTTTTCAAGAATTATGTGGGTTAATACTTGGTAAATCAACGTTGATCATTCACAACTTAACTAAAATTAGTCGGAATTTTAAGTATAATACAAAGGTTTTTTTTTACTAAAGTATTAAGAGAAATTCACTTAGTAATTTAAGGGGTTGTCTCATCTTTAAAGTAAGTTATCTTACAAACCACTTGCTTACGTAAAATAATATTTTAGTGGAGTTCATGAAATTACGCATAACGTTTTCTTTAATTATCATCAATAACATGACTTAGAAATAAGGTGTTATTCCCACATTTAATCACCATAGCAAGCTCATATCACATGTTTACCAATTAATTATTAAACCAAGTTAAGAGAAGTTTTAACCAATATGATACACTTTTATCCTTGATCATCTATACAAAAATATAAAAACCCAAAAATAATGTATTTTAACTTATGCTTTTAAATTTCTTTTAAAATTACATGTCAAACCAACACTACTATGATGTTTACTTCCGGTTAAAATAAATACAACTATTTAGTAGTAAGAATCAAACAAGTGTGTCCGTGGATCGAGAATTAATTCTTACATATACTATTCTACAAATATGATAGGTACACTTACCTATTTGTGTGTGTTTTAGTTGAGATAAAAATTTATTTTTATAAATTTAAAATACTTTGTGTGAAACATATTTTAAAAAACTTAACAACTTTTTCTATATCATCTCACGCACACCAGCTGTAGTTTCACATGAGATATGGATGGGTGAAAAGAAAACTTTTGTCGACAAAAAAAATTGATAATTAGGGTTTAGTTTAGGAATAACCTTTAGTGATATAGGTAGATTAGTTTCAATGCTTTTAACTTAGAACTTTAAAATTATAATAAATCAGATTACTATCATTGAATTATGATGACTATTAAATTAGTTGGTGTTCAGAATACTCGCATAATTTATATGATAAAAAAACAATATATTTAAAACAGGTTTATTGGGTTGGTAAAAAAAACATTGGTCAGTAAAAACAGCGTGTTATGATAGTGTGTCAATGCATATTGAGTAGGTTTATATTACGTTCGTTACAATACCAGAACTAAAAAACAAAAAAAATGTTTTATGACAAGTCACAAGCTGGTGTTGTAGCATGGACCAATGACGTTTAGGGTATCGATACTAAGAGCATCCTCATCCCTTCCCTTATCTCCAAATTAAAAATTAAACTAAAAATAACTACATTTTTTCTCTTTTTTTCAATTAAATAATACATTTTTATACCTTTATCATTAACATTTCTCTTTCCTTCACTCACAACGACTTTTAATATACATTATTATAAATTTATAGGGTGTGAATATTAACTTTTCAAATACACAGAAAATTTATTGCATTTCAGACACTCACAACACCATAAACCACTCCCCACATTATAAAAACTTCACTCATAGTTTTTTATGGATTTAATGTGAATGCTCTAAAAAAATTATCGGTTGGTAAAACCCATGCGTTACAACGGCGAATCAACATGAATTTGGTAGGTTTCGATTACGTTTGTTATGATACGAAAACTAAAATAAATAAATAAAAATTTTGTATCACATATCCCAAGCTGGTGCCACCACGTGGACTAACAACAGTGGCGCGCCAAGAGCACAGTGCAGTGCGATGGTTGCTCGACGACGACGGTGGTGGCTATCGATTATAATAGAGGAGGGAAGAACACAAGTTCGGTTTTCTTTCTTCTTTTGTGCAACTTGTGCAACCGATTAATTTCTCTCTCATGTAAACCTAAAACCTATTCTTTAAATAGATCACTTAATAGGACTATACCAACAAGGTAAACTTTTAATCTGATTTAAATTATTTACTAATTAAATAAATACTAATCAGATTAGATAAATAAACTATTTATGTAAACTTAAAGAAATAACTATTATTTATTTCCATTTAATTAACTGTTAGTTAAATAACCCGTTTATCGTAAACTATAACTAGATAACATTTATTTAATATTTCACGTTTATTGAATCCGTCAATAGATAAACTTATCAAATAATCGCTTATTAGATGTCTATTGTTTATTCAAAGCTCGCTAGTGATTATTATTTGTTCTCGATGTCTTGTTTAATCATCGATTGTATTCGGTTATTCTCAATAATCATCACCAATTATATGTTTCGTGTTAGATCGTTTAACAATTTAACAATCTTTAAACTAGTTGCTGCTCCCGTTGTAACCCTTTATCATATTTCGGTGGCAGTATTGTTAAATGTTGTTACTTGGGCACATTGTTTCAACATAACTACCGATGTAAACTTAATTTGATTAGTAATCTACATAAACATTTAATATTTAAAAGTGCTCCTAAGGATAAAGGTAGCGGTCATCCCCTCCAAACCATCTTTCACCATCTCTCTCATTCATATAGGCGTCACTTCAGATTTTCAAAATTTCATCATAATTTATCCCAATCCATCTTTCACTTATTTTATGTATTATAAAGTTCTTTTTGTAACTAAATTAATTAAATTCTTTTTAAATTAAAAATAAAAATTTATTAATTAAAAATACAAGAAATAATAAAAAGACATTGATAAAATGAAGAAAAAAACGTACACACACAGCTAAAGAAAAACATATATAAACATTCGTTTCAGATTGGAAAATCATACTAATAAACATAAATTACATTGCTTCAAATTTAAACATTTATTGTTCATTGGATAATATAGTTTTGCTAATGTTAAAAAATAATGTAAGGCTCTTCATGTACACATTATGAAACTTCCGTAATAAGAATTAAGGTACAATGAAAGTAAATAACTATGATTTATTTTTAGACTCTTCATGAGTCCTAATAGTTATCTATAAATAGAGGCTTTGTGCGTTGGTTAAAGATAAGAAAAAGAAACGAAGTCTTAAACAAAAGGATAATCATAAAAAATAAACCTTAGTATATTTTTTTTTCCAACAAATATTAGAAAGGAGTGCTCTCTAAATTTCACCTTCATATTTCCAAGTTCTAACACACTAAACTATTCTGTGTGACATCGGGCGCGTGGCCTTCTCCGGCAGTACATACTGCTTCGGATGTTGTACCGTGGGAGACAGCCGGACTCATTAGTAGAGGCCCAAAATCTGGTTTAAAGGACCCGTATTGAACACGAATCCTCAACCACAACCGTCAACATTAGTTTGTTTGTTCTTGTGGCAACAGATCATACAAGAAAGGCATGGCTCAAGCACTCGTCATACAAGAAGATGCGGATCAAGATCTCGAGAAGACTATATAAAAGATTGTTCAAGAATACACGATTTGAGCTTAGTCGAACTCTAATCGTGATGAAAACTCAAGACTTATGTGTGGCAAATAACATAGCGTTTTATCCCGTTTTTGTGTTGTTTTATGCGTAAACCGTTAACGAATATCAATAGTTCTTGCGTGAATTTGCACGTTTGTGTATCTGATAGGTCCCATGTTGAAGAGAGCGAGAAAACAAGTTAAATGGAGAAAGAATCAGCTAAAACGGAGCTCGGATAAAGCCGGTACGCGCGTACGAAGATAAACGAGTTGGAAGTCGAAAAACTTCAGAAAATGGCATGGCCGAGCTACGTGACCAGGTCATACCATTCAAGCAGCATGTGGTGGATTCCAACATGTCCCAAGGCTGCCAAGAACAACCAGAAATCGTAAAAACGACTGTTTTGTCTTCTAGCGGGCTTTGTGGGCTTGTTTTAACCTGTTTTATATTATGAAGGATGTTTAATGATATATTTAAAAACCCGAAAGCCTAAAAACAAATTAATCATCATTCCAGCCTTCCAAGCTCAGTTTAAGTCGAAATACCAAGGAGGAGGAGCTTCCGGATCGGAGTTTCATCAACCGGTTGTCGGTTTTTCTTGTTTTAATGTTTGTGAGTTCGTTTTTGAGTTTTAGACTTTGAAACAAGTTCCAATCAGTTTGTAATGGATACCTTGAGCTTAATTATGATTATTATCTGCTGTTCGTTCATAATGATTGGCTAAAATTGTTTGAATCACCTAGGTTTGATGTTGAATGGAAAAAATTAACTAGTTTAGGGTGCTTAACAAGTGGTTGATTGTTTTTCTATTGTAAAGTTCATATTTTATGATATTATTCCATGTATACGCACTTCCATAGATGTATCTCAGGTTTCATGCACCCCGTGTGGTTGATTATTGCATGAATTAGTTTCGTGTAGGCGTTAATTGCATATTTCGGTTAATACTTTGTGTGTTGATTGATTGTGGTAGGCATACCACTAGGGTTTGTGTTTCTTGGATCATTAAAGTCAGTAGGTTCACCACCTTTGAGTTCGACCAAAACTTTAGGTGTCGGCTTATCTTTCTAGTTAGTTGATCGGGTTAATCGTTGCGAGACCACGTTCGGTTTTCCCTTTGTCGGCTAGGTTAAGTTTGTAAGTTGAGTTATTTTGTCTTTAGTATTGAATTACCACTCTTCTCGTAGGTTTGTAATTAGCTCGAGCCTTAGTGAGATATGTAACTTAGACATGGACCAAGTGATGAGTTATTAGGGTACGTAGATTAACAACCATGAATTAAAAGCTATCTAGACGTCGTTAGGGTTTTCTGGTAAAACTGACCGTAGGGACCCGGTTTCCTCGACCTCACCTATGTTAGCTCATCTTTAGAACTCTGGTTTCAACCAATGTTAGCACCCGTGTCATTTTACGACCGTTAAGTCATCCTACCTAGGTGATTCGTTTTCTTATTATCGTTAGTTCCGTTAAGTTTCACCGTTAGCTAAGTTAAGTTAGTTAAGTTTAGTTAGTTTAAATAATTAAGGTAAATAAATATGTTATTTAGGCAGGACTTAGATTAGGGTTAATTATCTGAGCTGTTCTCACGTGTCTTTGTGTTAAACATCCGGATTTCCATTAGACTGTGCTGCTACGCGACCAGTATTTTTGCCGTTTGTGTGAAGTTTAGTTAGGATTGTTTGGTTTTATAAATTTAAGATTTAGTGTTGAATTGCGAGAATTAGTTATTAATATTTATATATAGCTTTTCGCACATCAAGTTTTTGGTGTCGTTGCCGGGGACACGGTTTGAGGCGATTGGAGAACGACCCGAATTGAGGACTTGCTTTTTATAGTTTTGTAGATATATTTAGATTAATATAGTTTTCTTTTAAATAGTTTAATTTTATTTTAATTAGTTTTCTTCTACTACTATCTGGTGCCCGTGATCCGTTTCTTTTTAAGTGTGTAGTTACGGAGACTTGCGAGAATGGAGTCAAAGAACAAAAACGTTACACCATCTGGCAGATGGAGATAAAGAGGATTCTGGATTGCAAAGTGAAAAATCGAGTGAAACCCCGGTTACGTTTGATGTTTGATTTAAGGAGGAATCTTCTAGGTTATAAAAACTCATCCGGTGAGTTCATTGAGAAAATACCAGATCCGGATGAGGTAATGTTTGATTGGTTGCGCATCATCCATGATACAAATCCAAATGCCCCATTTCCGACCCAACAAGCTTTAGATGGAATTCGGCTTGTTTTAATGAGTCAGTCACAACTTAGTGAGCCGATTATCAAATTTGAGAATTTGGGGATGGAAAAGCAATCAGAGGAGTATGTTCCATCATGAAGGAAGAGTTTAGGGTTGAGTTTGGTGACAAGTTGGTGGATTTTACAGTGATGGATGTTGGAGAGTTTGACCCACATGGTGATTTGAAGTTGCTCGAAGATTTACTATATAACGAGCCAAGTGTGGGGGTCAAGAGGAAGCCTTGTGAGGAGAGCCATGAGGTGGTTGGTGATTCAGTCTTCCCACCATTGCACTTTGATTGTGAAAAATCAAAACATGAACCGTACTCAATCTCCATTCGGAACGTGTCGAGGTTTAAAAAGTTGGTTAAAAGAATAAGGAGGATATCTAGGCTTAGAGATCATGGTGTGTAGAAGAGTTCGTCACTCCCGTTTCACTTCAAGGAATCATTTTTGGGGGAGTCTACGAGTTGGTGGGCCAAGTTCACGTTGTATGTTTGGGCCCATGAGAGCGGTGCAGTTGGTTTCTTCCCGACCAGTTGTAAGAGGAGATTGTTGAGGAGCATCGATGGGAACAGGATAAAGGAGAAGCCTCCTGATTGAGGTTTCGGGAGCGAGTCCGGCAGAAGAATATTCCATAAACTTAGCGCTTTCCGGGAGGCAACCCGGTAATATATTTCCTTATTATTTTATTTTCATTTTTATTTTTCTTTTCAAGTTTTGCCAGGTGTTTCTTCTCTTACTTGCAGGTTATTCCTTGGTTGGTTGATGACGGTTGATGAGCTAGAGTTTTAAAGAAGTGTGGGGATGCAATTTGCTTAAGGATTGCCGCTTTCGTTCGTGAGTGATAGCTTTATAGAGAGCACTGGAGTTTTAAGCTTGCGTTCGAATAGGAGGGCGAGGAACATGATTCACCGCACACTTTCATGATCACATATACCAGGGAAGTCTGTTCCACTTTATTTTTCTTTATGTTTAGTTTTGTCTTTTGCTTGTCTCACATTGAGGAAAATGTGAAATTTAAGTGTGGGGATGGGGAACTAACGTTTACATTTTTAAGAAAAATAAAATAATATTGAAAATTTTGGGAGTTAATATTTAAAAAAAAAAGTTTTAAAAGAAAAATGTCCCTTGAAAATTGTTTTTCTTCTACGTTAAACTGGAAATGATATTATTACCGTTGTGTTAACAAACTCTCGGAACTTTTGAAAAATATAATATAATAATAAAAGAAGAGATGGTTTGCATATTTGATTTGGGATGTGTCGGTAGGCCCAACTAGCTTTGATAGTCCTCTTTAGCAGTTTTTATATACATAATAATTTGAAAAAAATGGTGAAACCGAATTTCGATGCTTAGAGAGGATTACCATAATTTAAAAACTTTGAGATAGTAAGACTTAGATGCACTCAAACCAGCACACCACCACATGTCCATCATTTTACGAGCTTAGAAAATAGTTATATAATTTAGGGTTATATAAAAACACAAAAAAATAAAAAAAAATAAAAAAAAGAGAAAAAAAACGAAAAAAAAGTATGTTATGAAAGTTATAAGTATTCCAAAAGTTGGTCCAAAAAGCAAAAGGATGAGAAAGTTATGCATTGTAAAATGCCAAAGAAGCATTCTCAAAGTTAGTAAAAGAGGTCAAAGATGCACATACTAGACGGGACATAGAGTTTACGTGTTACCAAGGGGATAGTGACTCTGAGGATACACTATTGGGGCTCGAAGGTTCTTAGTCAATATATATCAAATTAGGAATTTATAGGGCAAAGTCCAATAATATTTAGGAATAGCTCGTATGACCTCCACGTGACCATTCATCCATCAAATTTCACTGAGTGCATTTAATTAGTACCATCAACGAGTCCTTGGCTTATGGTGATTTGTCGAACCAGTTTGCTTCGACTCTAGTCTTCTAGCTCTCTTTGTCTGAGATGGGTAGGTCTAACCTTGATTTTTGGACTTTTAACGTTTACTGCAAAAGGGGGGCTTGATTGGCTGGTGGCTGGGTTTAAGTGGACAACAATATCCACAATCGCGGTCAATATGTCGAGCTGTTTCTTGTGCTTTGATAATGATAAATAATCTGAGAGTTTGTTGTTTTTCAATTGGTTATGATCCTGTGTAGATTTCTTTTTCAGGGACGAAAAAGGTTCAAGTGTGGGGATATTTGATGTGTGGCAAATCACATAGCGTTTTATCCCGTTTTTGTGTTGTTTTGTGCGTAAACCGTTAACGACTATCAATAGTTCTTGCGTGAATTTACACGTTTGTGTATGTGATAGGTCCCATGTTGAAGAGAGCGAGAAAATGAGTTAAATGGAGAAAGAATCAGCTAAAACGGAGCTCGGATAAAGCCGGTACGCGTGTACGAAGATAAACGAGCTGGAAGTCAAAAAACGTCAGAAAATGGCATGTCCAAGCTACGTGACCAGGTTTCAAGTAGCATGTGGTGGATTCCAACATGTCCCAAGGCTGCCAAGAACAGTCAGAAATCATAAAAACGACTGTTTTATCTTATAGCGGGCTTTGTGGGCTTGTTTTAACCTGTTTTATATTAGGAAGAGGTGTTTAATGATATATTTAAAGACCCTAAAGCCTAAAAACGAATTAATCATCATTCCAGCCTTCCAAGATCAGTTTAAGTCGAAATACCAAGTTGGAGGAGCTTCCGGATCGGAGTTTCATCAACCGGTTGTCGGTTTTGCTTGTTTTAACGTTCGTGAGTTCGTTTTTGAGTTTTAGACTTTGAAACAAGTTCCAATCAGTTTGTAATGGATACCTTGAGCTTAATTATGATTATTATCTGCTGTTCGTTCATAATGATTGGCTAAACTTGTTTGAATCACCTAGGTTTGATGTTGAACGGAAAAAAATATCTAGTTTAGGGTGCTTAACAAGTGGTTGATTGTTCTTCTATTGTAAAGTTCATATTTTATGATATTATTCCATGTATACGCACTGCCATAGATGTATCTCAGGTTTCATGCGCCCCGTGTGGTTGATTATTGCATGAATTAGTTTCGTGTAGGCGTTAATTGCATATTTCGGTTAATACTTTGTGTGTTGATTGATTGTGGTAGGCATACCATTAGGGTTTGTGTTTCTTGGATCGTTAAAGTCAGTAGGTTCACCACCTTTGAGTTCGACCAAAACCTTAGGTGCCGGCTTATCTTGCTAGTTAGTTGATCGGGTTTGTCGTTGCGAGACCACGTGCGGTTTTCCCATTGTCGGCTAGGTTAAGTTTGTAAGTTGAGTTATTTTGTCTTTAGTATTGAATTACCCATCTTCTCGTAGGTTTGTAATTAGCTCGAGCCTTAGTGAGATCTGTAACTTAGACATGGACCAAGTGATGAGTTATTAGGGTACGTAGATTAACAACTATGAATTAAAATCTATCTAGACGTCGTTAGGGTTTTCTGGTAAAACTGACCGTAGGGACCCGGTTTCCTCGACCTCACCTATGTTAGCTCATCTTTAGAACTCTGGTTTCAACCACATGGTAGTACCCGTGTCATTTTACGACCATTAAGTCATCCTACCTAGGTGATTCCGAAGCCACATTCCGGCGGCGACGTTTCCTCGTTTCCTACTTCCTCTTCGATTTTCCGGCGCCACATGTTAGCACCCTTGCCCCCGTTTCCCCCATCCTCTTCGATTTTCCGGTGCCACATTCCGATGGCGGCCCCGATTTTCCGGCGACTCCTAATATCCCCGTATACGCATCATTTTAATCCGTTAAACAGTCCAAACGACTTCACTAATACTAAACATTATTATGTAATTTATTTCACCATTTACGCACCAATTAACTCATATTAAACAACAAACCGATCGGATTTTTATTCTAAACTTTAATAACTTGAATTAATCACTAATCGACCAAACTAAAATTATAAACATGACTTTAACATACAACTAAACTTTCCCCAATCATCACTTTCAAACTAAAACATTCTCAAATATCACAAATTAGCTCGTCAAAGTTGTTTTCCGACGAGTCCCGTTCGTCATCAATCTTGCACCATACGAGGTATTTATTATATGGTTTTGATTCATTTTTGGCGGTCTAATAAAACCCCTAACAAAGATTAAGCAAAAATGGAACCAAATGAACGAATTGAAACCTAGGGTTTATAGTGAAGAAGATGAAGTGGTCAATGAGTTTATAAATTGTTGTTTCTATCTTATAACAAACAAACAATCTGGTCCAACTGGTTAGTCCATGAACATTTCAATCAACGGACCCGGGTTCGGACCCGGGTCATAGCAGTTTTATTGTTTGTTTTGTTTTGGTTTCTTTAATTTTTAAAAACCTTTCTTTTAATATTTAATAACCAAATAAAATTTATAATAATTATTATAAATCAAATAAAATCATTTATAATTAAATAAAAATTGTTTTAGTTTATTTTATAACCTTCTCATCCGGAAACCAAGCTTTTTCCAACCCGAAATGTTTGTTAAAACTCTTGAAATAAATATAAAAATATATATACAATATCGTCGTAAACTTTATAAATTCCAAACGACAACGTTTATACTAAACTAAAATATATAGGTAAAGGCCGTAAACATTAATATATTCAAAGTTAATATTAATCTCGTATGTAATGTTATATTAATAACTAATATTTCGTTAAACTTTATAACACGTTAGCATAATTATTTTCAAAACTAAAATTCCGTTAAGATCCATAATTCATAAACATTATAAATCTCAAACCCGTCAAGTGCGTTTAAAAATAGCTTAACTTATATATATATATATATATGTGTGTGTGTGTGTGTGTGTGTGTGCGTGTGTATACATATTTCTGTTCGTTAAACTTTAACATTCGTTAATGTATAAAATAATATTATAATATCCAACTCCATAATAAAATGTACATTCAACACTTCTAAAACCCGACAACCCGATTTATCTACTTTTTATAAGTCGTTAGTTAATACTGATTTTTTACTTTTAATTCTAGTTTGTGAAGTTCAATTGCGTCGGTTTCATTTACGCACTTTCGGTTTTATTGCAAGTTTGTCTTCAACTTCAAGGTGAGTTTCTCACACCCCCTTTTTACCCTTTTTAACTATTTTGGGGGTAGCATATATATCCTATCAAAAATTTTAATTTATTTTACTTATTATTACAAACTACAATTCGCATCATGGACTTGTGTGTTTACTTGTTACTTGCCCAATTATTACGTGCATGGATTCCTTCGATAAGTATGATCATACGCCCCCCTTTGCACTCGTGGACCATTGTTTCTAGTGGAAAAGGGACTCCGATCTGAGTACGTTGGTGCACAATCCCAACTGGAAAAGACCTTCATTTATTGTTTACACTCATGGACCATTGATTCTAGTGTAAAGAACCCTTATGTGTTTTTCACAAGTTTTCATGGAATTGTATGGTTTTAATATATTATTTAAACTGTGTGAACTCACCAACTATTTAATTAGTTGACTTTATTTTATATATATGCTACAGGTACTTTCATTAGAGGACGAAATGACGAGGATACTAGAAGTTAGGTTATCTAGATAATAAACAAGAAGATGTTTTTTTGTTCATTTTCCATTGTGTTTGTTCATTATAAATAACTTGTGTACTTGATGCTTTGGAATGAATTAATAATAATATTGTCACTTAATAGTGTCACATGTGTTTTGAGCAATCTGTACTTCACAATCAGGCGTTTCCGCTTTAGCCGGGGTGTTACAGATTGGTATCGGAGCCATGACTATAAGATAGGACATTAGACGTAGTGTTCTAGTTGGTTATAGTTTATTTGCTTAATTGTTTAGGTTGCATGATTAGAAATTTTGTGAGCCTTATTTGATTGTTCAATGCACATTATTTGGTTATTATTGATTTGTTTATGCCTCACGTATGCAAATACTATTATACTGATGGTTCAATTACTTCAATTACACAAGCACACACAAGTCCAAGGCTTATGCCTAACGTAAAGATTCTTGAGGATTTTCAATAATCAGATTTTCGATTTTCAGCTTTTGATGGTTTATGCAACGTTTGACGTCCAACTCTCTATGTTTTACAATATGTTTTAACTGAAAGTCTGTCAAGTCGTGGTGATACACGAATACTTAGCTTTCGGTTCGATTTAATTACGCATTTTTTATACGAGAATCGTTAAGTTTAAAAAATTTTGTGACACGTTTTTTTTATTTATACGCTCATTTACGGCTTAAACTTTTAAAAGTTTGCAAAGTAATAACCGAATTTCCAACGATTACCTTGTTATTTTACTATTATGTTTTAGAATTGAAAATTCAAAAAGTTATGGTGATACAAAAATGATTGAACTTCGATTTAATTACTTTATTATTTTATTCATTTACTACTACGTTTTAGAATTGAAAATTCGAAAGATCATGGTGATACACTAATGGTCGAATTTCAATTCGATTACTTTATTTTCATATTCATGTACCCTTATGTTTTAGAAGTGAAAATTTAAAAATTCATGGTGGTTCATGAACATTCGATTTTCAATTCGATTTCACTATTTATTGTTAAGTTTTATACTTTTTTTTTCATATGGTTATTCAAATAATTTATGAGATTTTCGTTTATTGAAATGTGAAACTCATGACGTCTCATGGGAATTCCAAGTTTTATGCATCAATTGTGGTAGATTCAGTTACCACTTATTGCTAAAACCTATCCAAACTCAACGCCACTCACCCATCTGCAAGACCTGTACCTAACCATTTGTCTCAATCACATGTTTGACCTCATGCTTCAAGCCTACTATCATTGTGGTGACCCTAGCACACCCGCCATACTTTGGAAGGCCTAACTTTTTTCCACCATGCAATACCTTAATCCCGCATACTTTGTCAACCTTATACGATTTTCCGGTTTCAGTACTTAGATTTTTA
This sequence comes from Bidens hawaiensis, assembly GCF_021521415.1. Lineage (NCBI taxonomy): Eukaryota > Viridiplantae > Streptophyta > Magnoliopsida > Asterales > Asteraceae > Bidens > Bidens hawaiensis. The sequence continues at coordinate 731,391 of NW_027492010.1, read as the reverse complement.
CATAACTCATCAAACTCGTCTATATTTTCTTTTGCATACTTTCCTACATTTTATTACTTTTACTAACACCTCGCGCATAATCCCAAATCCTCAGTTATTTTTAACTTTCAGACAAAGGTAGTTTCTTTAAAAAGAATTTCTTATCTCCATTATTATTATTATTATTATTATTTAAGTTATTAATATTATCATCATTACTAATATTACAACTACTATTTTATTAGTACCATCAGCGTCATCATTATTATTATCATTACGGTTATTGTCAGTATTATTATTATTAACACTTTTATTATTATTATTGTTAATATTTTTATTATCATTATGATTAGTAATTTTACTAATATTTATTATCATTATGATTAGTAATATTACTATTACTAGTATTATTGTCACCACTAATAATAATGTAATTATTATTTCAAACCATATTAAAGTAAACTTTCTGTTTCAAACAAGTCTTAAGCCTTTTAAGGCTATTTTTCATTCAAAAAGATGGATACCTTGACAATCATTTCTTTCCTTTCTACCTATGTCGCAGGCCAAAAGAAAACATTTGTTTTTATGTGGAAGTTTCATAAAATTTGTAAGTCTTTGCGATAGCTAAAACTTTTTGTCTAAATAAGTTTTATTTCACCATTAGATTTAAAAACATCACGATTTACAACCGATTTTCGTAGATTAAAGTTCTCATTTCTTTACCCTTCGTTAACGCTAATGAGTTTCGGCTAAGAAATCATGGCACCACCTCCCACGTCAACCTCTCCTACCCCAAATAAACTAGCATTCGAGAAGACAAGCGTCACAAGCTACATTTTCGTTTCTTTAACTTCTCCTTCACGTATTTTTTTTCGGGCGTACCCAAAGTGATTTTACATCCACGTCTTTAGAATATTGTTTACGAAGTTTATTTGGATTGTACATTGATCTTTGATCCATATTCTTTTGTATTTTACGAAACGTAAATTCGTACATCATTCTTATTCACTTTATTAAATCGGTTTACGTTTGTTATTTCGAATTCTGTGATCTATTACCAATTTCCCATCAACGTAACCGCTAAGTGGAAATTGGGACTATGAACATGTATGTGTACGTAGTTACCTAATAGAAACCGTATTTTCATTTTATTTTTACATTTTACTATTGGTAACCGGTTCTCTCCAAATGAAATCGTTTAATTAGAACCGGGACTGTGTCCCATGTACATGCCGAGTTTATCTGATGTTATATTTTTACACAAATTGTTTTGTTTATTCTTGTACTTCTCTTCCACTCAATTTATTTTTTGAACCATTTTATTGTTCTTGATTTCATCAATCTTGGTAAACACAAAGTTACTATTGGAATTTTTTTCTTTTCACAAACTTAATCAATTTCAATATTTTAATATTAAAATTTTTGTTTATCCATTTCAATTGATGTTATTATCAATTTACATGTTTGTAAGATATAATTGTTTATTCATCTCAGCGTAGCCTTTGGTCACGTCTATGTTCTATTGTAAATTTTCATTTATTTTAAAAATCATGATATTTTGATACTTAAAAGTTTCGTTCATTTAAGCTTTTCTCAAACCCAATGTGTTATCAAGTTACATATTCATATTTCGTTGGTTAAATGCTATGTTTACATGTCACGTTATTTTCGACTCCATTATTTCAATTACATGTTACGATGTTTATAATTCTAAATGTTTCATTCTTTAATATCATTATCTTGTTTATTTTGATTTCAACATCGTTTACTTGCTTTAGACACGATGATATTATTTACTTGACTTATTATTTTTCGTGTTGTCCTTGGTGCGAATGGCCTATTAATGTGTTTTGTAATGTTGTTACCCTTTAAATTCATTATTTTTAATTTTCAACGTTATATATGAGAATTTTATTATTTATGTAAGGTCTAAGTCCTAAAACCACACAATAGAGCAAGTTATATGGACCATCCGACGATAGAGGTAATTATGGGTCGACACATAATTATCAAAGTCCTCGCATGGAAAATATAATAAGTCCGGTTGTGTGAAATAACTCGGAACTTGGAATGATTTTGGGGAACAAGACAAATACAATATGACAAGGGCATGGTGGATAGGCCGATGGTACATCCTATATATAAGTGTCATTGTCATATTTTCTATTTGTGGCGTTCTTTCGGGTCTTTCAAAGATCGGCGTTATATTTAAAACTTCTAACAACTCCGTATATTAGTTGTTCTATTTTAAATTTTATTTTTATTTTAATTTTGGGAAGAAATTTCTAAAAGTTGTAAGTCCTGTAACATCCGTTACTTTTCAAACCCGAAACCCATTTTAAATTTTCGTTTTGTTCAATTTAAATATATATATTTCTTATGTATTTTTATATTGAATTTATTAAACCAACCCGTTTCGTCGTTTCAATGTATTCGTAAATATGATTCGATAATTTAATAATAATTAGGACCTTTTGTTGTCATTATTAACTCATGTTCTATTTCGTGTAATTCCTTAACGAAATTTCAGGTTTTAACATGTTACTTAAACGAGTCGCAAACTAACCGGGTATAATATAAAATAATCCAAAACATGTGATTCCATTTATATGATATCTAAAAGTATAAGGTTCAAATGGTAATTATAGCTTTATTATGTTTTAAATATAAAATGAAAGTTGAGGGGTTACAAGTGTAAATATGAAATTAATATATAATATAATAATAAAAATATATTAACCCAGCCCCTTAACCCCGTTTACCCCTTCCTCTTCGGTTTTCCGGCGCCACATTCCGCCGGCGACCACGATTTTCCGGCGACTCCTAATATCTTCGTATACACATCATTTTAATCCGTTAAACAGTCCAAACGACTTCTCCACTAATACTAAACATTATTATGTAATTTATTTCATCATTTACGCACCAATTATCTCATATTAAACAACAAACCGATCAGATTATTATTATTCAAAACTTTAATAACTTGAATTAATCACTAATCAACCAAACTAAAATTATAAACATGACGTTAACATACATCTAAAGTTTCCCCAATCATCACTTTCAACTGAAACATTCTCAAATGTCACAAATTAGCTCGTCAAAGTTTTTTTCCGGCAAATCCCGTTCGACATCAATTCGGCACCATACGAAGTATTTGTTATATGGTTTTGATTCATTTTTGGCCGTCTAATAAAACCTGTAACAAAGATTAAGCAAACATGGAACCAAATGAACGAATTAATACCTAGGGTTTATTGTGAAGAAGATGAAGTGGTCAATGAGTTTTATAAATTATTGTTTCTATCTTATAACAAACAAACAATCTGGTCCAACTGGTTAGTCCATGAACATTTCAATCAGGAGACCCGGGTTCGGACCCGGGTCATAGCAGGTTTATTGTTTGTTTTGTTTTGGTTTCTTTTATTTATAAAAACTTTTCTTTTAATATTTAATAACCAAATAAAATTTATAAAAATTAATATAAATCAAATAAAATCATTTATAATTAAATAAAAATTGTTTTAGTTTATTTTATAACCTTCTCATCCGGAAACCAAGCTTTTTCCATCCCGAAACGTTTGTTAAAACTCTTGAAATAAATATATAAATATATATACAATATCGTCGTAAACTTTATAAATTCCAAACGACAACGTTTATACTAAACTAAAATATATAGGTAAAGGCCGTAAACATTAATATATTCAAAGTTAATATTAATGTCGTATGTAATATTATATTAATAACTAATATTTCGTTAAACATTATAACACGTTAGCATAATTATTTCAAAACTAAAATTCCGTTAAGATCCATAATTCATAAACATTATAAATCTCAAACCCGTCAAGTGTGTTTAAAACTAGCTTAACTTATATATATATATATATATATATATGTATGTATACATATTTCCATTCGTTAAACTTTAACATTCGTTAATGTATAAAATAATATTATAATATCCAACTCCATAATAAAATATACATTCAATACTTCTAAAACCCGACAGCCCAATTTATCTACTTTTTATAAGTCGTTAGTTAATACTGATTTTTTACTTTTAATTCTAGTTTGTGAAGTTCAATTGCGTCAGTTTCATTTACGCACTTTCGGTTTTATTGCAAGTTTGTCTTCAACTTCAAGGTGAGTTTCTCACACCCCCTTTTTACCCTTTTTAACTATTTTGGGGGGTAACATATATGTCCTATCAAAAATTTTAATTTATTTTACTTATTATTACAAACTACAATTCGCATCATGGACTTGTGTTTTTACTTGTTACTTGCCCAATTATTACGTGTATGGATTCCTTCGATAAGTATGATCATACGCCCCCCTTTGCACTCGTGGACCATTGTTTCTAGTGGAAATGGACTTCGATCTGAGTACGTTGGTGCACAATCACAACTGGAAAAGACCTTCAGTTATTCTTTACACTCATGGACCATTGATTCTAGTGTAAAGAAACCTTATGTGTTTTTCACAAGTTTTCATGGAATTGTATGGTTTAATATATTATTTAAACTGTGTGAACTCACCAACTATTCAATTAGTTGACTTTATTTTATATATATGCTATAGGTACTTTCATTAGAGGACGAAATGACGAGGATACTAGAAGTTAGGTTATCTAGATAATAAACAAGAAAATGTTTGTTTTGTTCATTTTCCATTGTGTTTGTTCTTTTGAAATAACTTGTGTACTTGATGCTTTGGAATGAATTAATGATAATATTATCACTTAATAGTGTCACATGTGTTTTGAGCAATCTGTACGTCACACTCAGGCGTTTCCGCTTTAGCCGGGGTGCTACAGTGACCCATGTCCTACAACTAATATGTTGTACAAAATTGAAGCAAAAAAAACAACAATAATAATAAGGGATATTGGTTTTTAATACTCTCAACTTTCACTCATTGGACGATAACAGTCCCAACTAACGATCTGTCTCTCACCATTCCCAACTTTCACCCTATTTGTTTTTGGCACTCCCGAAACTTAAGAAACCCTGACTTCATTAGTTTTCTTGATGAAATGGAATTTTTTATTAATAAAAAGTAGGTTGTGGGTCCCACGCCATCTTCTTTCTTCAACATAAAACCTCAACAACCTCCATTCCGGCAACCTCGTTTTTCCCGCGAATTTGATTTTTCTAGTTACCTCGTCTTTTTTGACAATGGAGATGGGACAAAGGTGTAGAAAGACGATGGAGATCGTGGAGATTGTGCACTGATAGAGAGATGATGAAGATGGTGCTCTCCAGAAACTTACAACTCGTTTTTCTGGCAAGCAGACGATTCCAGAAGGTGGTTGGCTGAGACAATGGTGGTGGCGGGGGATGAGAAAATGATGGATATGGTGGTCGCCAGAAACCTGCAACTCGTTTTTCTGGAGAGCAAAGGATTACCTCGAATTGCTACTCTATTTTAAACAGTGGAACTCGGCGGGAAAAACACGGAGTTTGTGGCAACAACATTTGAGTTGGGGATTTGACCAACACCTACCTCATTTAAGTTTGGGATTTTGACTGGTAGTGATGGAGGATGGTGGTGGTGAAGGTAATGAAGTTGGCGGTGGTGGTGAAGGTATGTGGTGGTGGTGTTATGGTGTAGACGGTGGTGGTGTTTGTGTTTTGTGTATGTGTGTGTGTGTATACAAATATATTCATATTTGTTGTTAGGTTTTTCTGTTTTTGTAAGTTCCGAATCTGGATCACTACAATATAATATCAACCCAAACACGATGTTAGTGCGGAATCCTAACACCGTGGTGATTCAAGAACAAGATAGAAAAAAATAAATATAATAAACACGATAATAAACACGATGTTAAGTTTTGAGAGATATTTATCGAACCTCTGTCCGAATCGCTCTCGATCTTCTTCTTAATATTATTTACATCTACAACTACTAATACTGGTAATACATACACATATAACAATATGTAATCAAACGTAATTATGAGCTAGATCCGAGTTTAGGATTAATCGAATACACACAGATCCGAGATATGTTATAGTTATAGTGATTGATTCACGGGTTCCAACAAGTGGTATCAGAGCTTTCGGTGCTCAATTACACTTGATTTGATTGTTAGTTTGGGTTAATTTATATTATAAATTGTTCATGTTCTGTTTGAGTAAATTTGGATCCATTTGAGGTGAATTGATTGAATTATGGAAATCTTGGATTGGATTTGAGTTGGTTAAGGTATAGGAAAGGTTTGGAGGATTGGACTTGAAGTTTGGTTTGGTTTGATTCGGTATTGATTTTGGTTTGTGGCCGAAACAGAGGTTTGGTTTTGGGATAGATGGATTCGAGAAAGGGGTTAATCGGTTACGAGTATTGGTGTTTTGGATTCGCGATTGGTTTGCGAGTCGTTTGGTAGGTTATTTGTGCAATTTGATTATGAATTGAGGTAGTATTAAGGATTTGAGCTTCTGGGTTTCATGCTCTTCATTTCCAGATTTCTGGAAATCTTCTTTGAAGATTTAAAATCTTGAATACGATTCTAGTTCGCTGAGTATTTTTATTAATGCGTTATCAAAGTCACATTGATTCGTTAACTGATCTGATCAATTCGCTATGAGTTAATAGCTAATTCGTTAACAAGTTCGCACCAATATTTGATTCGTGTCACTTGATTAGTGATTCATGTTAACTATTTCGTGATACACATGTTCAGTTTGGAATTAGTGTCATAACAACCTTTGCCACGTGGCATTTGGTGTCAGAGTTTGTTACAAACCGTTGTAACAACATGATTCGCTATTAGTTGATTCATTATCAACTGTAGCTGGTTCGCTATCTACTTCGCTAAGTCATTCTTAGCGATTCGTTACTGAAAATCTTCCAATTCGTTAAGGTTACACTCAGCAATTCGCTAGTCAATTCGTTAGTCAATTTGTTAGTTTGACTCATTGTTGATTCTGATTCGTTGACTATCTGATTCGTTGGATTGATTCGTTAAGATCAATCTTGATTCGCTACCTGATCAATCTTAGATTCGTTAAGATTTGATTCGTTAATTAACTGTTCACAGTTCGCTACAACCGTTCACCATTCGTTACATTTAAACCTTAAATTTTTTATATTTGTCAAAAATGGCTGGTATGTATGCACTAGCCTCACAGAATATGTTAATGCAACAAATGTTGCAACTTGATACTGAGATAGGGTCACATTCGAAATGTCCAAGATTGATGAAGTTTAGTGACTTTGCCAAATGGGAACCTAGGTTTCGTGCTCATCTAGGATCAGTTCATCCTGACTGCCCATATTGTTTAGATGAAGTTTATACTGTTCCTATGATTGGGGATGAGACTATCGGATTCAGACCTAAAGCTATATCTCAATACTCACAGGAAGAAAAGAAGGCACTAGAGATAGAGACAAAAGCATACTCTACTCTAACTATGGCTTTACCTGAAAATATCTTTCACCAAGTGGGTAGTATGAAAATTTGTGCCTCTTTGTTTCAACATATCCGAATGAGAAGTATTGGAAACACGGTGGAAAGCAAAAAGGTGATGCTTAAGTTTCAATTCAGAAACTTTAATTTACTCAAAGTTGAGACGGTTGAAGAAATGACAACGAGATTCAATCACTTGATTGCAGAAATGGATAAAATGAAATTAGAAATTTCTGAGATTGACAAGATTGATACTATTAAGAGTGCACTACCAAGTTCGTACTCCACTTTTCTAATGGTATTAAAAGAAAACAGTTATTTCAATGAAGACTTGACTGCAAGTGAGTTCTTACAAAAGATTGAAGCTCGTGAGTACGATCTCAAGTGTCAAAAATCATCCAAGGAAAGTCAAGATCCTGCTTTCTATGGCGGTAGCATGCCTCTGAGTTCCACCATTTCACCGATTACCGCATTTCTGACTCAGAATGCAAGAGAAAATGAAACAACCATCTATAGTGATCCTAGAGCATGTTTTTATACTGCTGGTAACTCTGGATCACCAAATGTGTCTGCTGGTTCAGGAAGTTCATCCACTACAAATCAATACTCATCACCTTCAAATGTCAACATGAAAGAAGCTGAACAAAATTTTGCCTTCTTATCAGCTTTCATGACTTGTTATGAAAACTTGGTGAGTAGAAAAATTGCTACTAGTGATTTGAATGATGAAGACTATGATCAGATTGATCCAGATGACTTAGAAATCATGGATTTAAAGTGGAACATGGTAATGATTGTTTGTAATGTAACAGCCCAGCTACCACCGCACCATAATATTGTCCGCTTTGGCCGGGACGTACCACCATCGCCTCATGGATTTGCTTTTGGTTGCCCAGGTGGTCACCCATCCTCATACGACTCCCACCTGAGCACGCTTAACTGTAGTGTTCTCCTCTCATCCACTACAATTAAGCGCCCAAAACGCGTTATGATGGGGAAGGTATCCACCTCCTTATAAAGAAGGCTTAGTTCTCCTTCCCAACCGATGTAGGATGTCACAATCCACCCCCCTTAGGGGTCCATCGTCCTTGCTGGCACCACCGGTCTGGCCCTGGCTCTGATAGCACTTGTAATAGCCCAGCTACCACCGCACCTTAATATTGTCCGCTTTGGCCGGGACGTACCACCATCGCCTCACGGATTTGCTTTTGGTTGCCCAGGTGGTCACCCATCCTCATACGACTCCCACCTGAGCATGCTTAACTGTGGAGTTCTCCTCTCATCCACTACCATTAAGCGCCCAAAACGCGTTATGATGGGTAAGGTATCCACCTCCTTATAAAGAAGGCTTAGTTCTCCTTCCCAACCGATGTGGGATGTCACACGTAAAGTGAAAAGGTTTATGCAAAGGACTGGAAAAGATCTTCCTGCCTTGAACAAGAAGTTGGGATTTGATAAGTTAAAGGTGAAATGTTATAACTGTCAAGAATTCGGGCATTTTGCAAAAGAATGTGACAAACCGAAAAAGTAGTATACTGGTCCTCGTGGTCAAAATCAAAATTCTTCAACACCACGAGGTAATGATGCTGAGAAGAAACCATCAAGTTCTGGGTCACAAGCGATGTTAGCTAATGGAGATGATTGGTCGCAACGACTACTGTGTAACGATACTCAAGCTAATTTGGCTTTGTTTGGGTTGACTCAAGATCTTCATGATGCTAGTGGAAGTGAGGTGTCTTCTGATAACGACTCTGGATCGGATTCTGATGACTCCTGTGACAAGCTTACAACTGTCTTTGCGTACATGGCTAAGATTAACGAGGTTATTCATTCTATTTCTGCTACATCATCAGTTAAAGTAAATTGTGTTGACTGTGAATCTAACAAACCTAAGTTAGAATCGTTAAAGAATCACAATGACAATTTAGTGAGAGAAATTGCTTCACTAAACGATACTTATCGACAATCTCTCGAATCTCAAATGAGACCTCGTGAAAAGATTGAAGCATTGTCGACAAGCAATCATGATCTCAAAGCTGAGTTATCTGTGAAAATGAAAATTAATGACCAAAAGTTTCAAGAAATTTTGAAACATCGTTCAAAGATAACCGAGCTTGAGAATGAGGTTCTTGAGTTAAAGAACAAATTGGGAATTTTTCGAAACTCTTCTTTTCTGTTGAATGAAATCATTGAAGTATCTGGAAAACAAAAAGATTCAAAGAAATGTATAGGTTTTGTTGAAATTCCTCCACCATTTCACAATGATTATAAAATTAATCCTTTTGCTTCAACCGAGGAAGAGGTAATTCTTAAAGAATCTGTGATTTCAGAAAAATCTAAACCTAGTAAGTCTGAAACTGTTAAAACCCAATTTGCTTCTCAGAAACCTCATGTTCAAAGAAACAAAGTCTTTGTTGAAAATGTTGACAAAGTTATCATTGAGGATGTGTTTGAACCTGAAATTATACACAAGAACAAGAACATTCCAAGTTCTAATCACATACTTTGTGAACCTCATGAATTTGAGGAGGCTGTGTATGGTTCGCACACAACCAAGGTGAAACGAGATGCTCATGTTAATGTCAAACCTGTGAAGGCTAAGAAACCAGAAAAACCCAAAATTTCTTATGAGGATTTGTTGCGTTTCATAAATCCTAATGCATCTAAGCCGTCATCTGCTCGTGTATTTAAGTTAAAGGGGATGGACACGATGTTCACTGAGAAAGACATTCCAATAAGTATCATTAAACCTGAACTGATTGAGAGTGTGTTTCACAATGAAACTTCCAAGGTTCGTGAACTTGAACGTCAATATGCTCAAGCGAAAACATCAGTCTCGTATGATCCATTGACTAAAGCAAAGCAAGTTTTAAAACAAGCTAAGAAAGTTCAATTTGTGAAGTCAATGGAACAGATACGTTGAAAATTTTTTCGAACTGTTCTAATTTAGATTTCTACTTGAAAAAGAAATCTGAGTTATCTGATGATTTTGCTAAGAGCATGACCAAAAATGTGAATTCTCATCCATCTTCTGTGTCACATGTTCCGACAAACTCTAAACATCATCATGTTGATATGCGAAGCTGTTTCCTTTTAGGTCAACAAGGTCATGTAGTAAGAAATTGTGGCCAGAAGAACTATCAGAATCTTCATCCTTTAATCAAGGACCACTCTAAACCGGTTCCTTTGTTAAAAGAGATTCTGAAATGACCTGTGTCGTATGCTGATGATACTCATATTATGTTCTCGAATGTACATCCTCGAAAAGTTGTTCATGTGAATGAAACTCATGGTTTCGTTAAACCTAAGTTTATTCCAACCGAACCAATTTGCAAAAATGTTAATTCAAATGTAGTTCAAGCTGCGTATCTAAGACGAAAGTCTAAGAAACCTGTAACTTATTCTCAAGTTGCTGAACAACAATTGAATGCAACTAAGGTTAATTTTTCTCAAGGAAACCAAAAGGTGCCCAAGACCGAGGCCTGGGCTGCCTTTTTGAACTAATTACGTTAATTTGTGTGTAGGGTACATCCAAGACCATTTCTGGTGAAAACTGGATCATGGATAGTGGATGTTCTCGTCATATTACTGGGAATCTCAACCTCTTAACAAACGTAAGAAATATTCAAGGGGGTTATGTGGCGTTTGCTGGGAATTCTGGGGGTTTGATTACACAGGAAGGTGATGTTTCGAATTGGAAGATTACTTTTGAGAAAGTTAACTATTGTGATAAAGTGGACCATAATTTATTGAGTGTATCGCAAATCTGTGATAAGAAATACACTACAGTATTTACAGATAAAGAGTGTCTGATTTTTAAACCGGGTTATGTGATTCCCGAGGACATGGTTGTCATGCGATCACCTCGATCAAATGATATTTGTGTCTTGAATATGAATTCTAAAGTATCTACATCGATCGAAACCTGTTTTGTCTCGATAGCAACTGAGAAAGATTCAGTTCTTTGGCATCGAAGAATGGGTCATATACATGTTCGAAAGATGAACTACCTGATGGCAAATAATCTGGTAGAGGGTGTGTCATTAAAGAATTTTAAATCATCTTATCACTGTGTTGCTTGCAAGAAGGGCAAACAGAAGAAGAAACTGCACCCATCTAAGTTATTAAATTCCATTGATACTCCGCTTGAACGACTTCATATGGATTTATTTAGTCCAGTGAATCGTGCGAGTATTTTTCGGGATTGGTATTGCTTAGTAGTTACAGATGATTATTCACGATATTCATGGGTCTTGTTTATAAGCTCAAAAGATCAAACATCGGGTCTTGTTCAAAACTTAATCACTAAGATTGAATCACTATACAAACAGAAAGTGAGGAGAATTCTAAGTGAAAATGGTACTGAATTTAAAAATACTTTGTTAGACTTCTTTTGTGTCCATAAAGGAATTCATCGAGAATACAGTGCCCATATGTACCACAACAGAAGGGTGTAGCTGAAAGAAAGAATAGAACATTGATTGAAGCTGCTAGAACGATGTTTGCTGATTCAAAGCTTCCTGTCCAGTTTTGAAATGAGGTAGTGAATACTTCTTGTTATACACTCAATCGAGTTCTAACTGTTAAATGACTCAAGAAGACCAGTTATGAATTATTGAATAATCGTAAACCTAATTTAAAGTACTTGGAACCATTTGGGTGTCCTTGTACTATGTTGAAAAAGGATGTGGGAAAGTTTGATGAAAAATCCATTGAAGGTTATTTCTTGGGGTATGCGTCACCTAAGAAAAGAGTGTTTAACTTTACGTTCGGTTGTGTTGAAGAATTGTACCATGTGGACTGTCAAAAGTACACTACTCATTCTCAAGGAAAAGGTCCCGACTGGATGTTTGACTATGATGGCTTATTTAATTCTTTTTCTCCAACAACCGATCATCCAGATGAAGATTTAGTTCGTGCATATTTTGAAGAACATTTGGAAATTCCAAGGTTTGTAAGTTCAAATGATGTTGAAGCTCCAATTGTTGCTCCAACTGAAGAACCTGATAATGAGTCTCCTGTTCATTATGATAATGCTTCTACTTCATCTGATGATAATGCAGTTATAGATCAAGTTACTGAACTTGATAGTGATGTTTCATCTCCTGAATTGGGTGAACATTACACTAATTTATTTGAAAATGTTGCTGTTTCTGAGAATCCTACTCTCAAGATTCATAATTACCATCCGCAAGAAAATATTATTGGAGACCTTGATGTGGGAATTCAAACATGACATCAAGTTGCTTCTTCAAGTGAAAATAATGTCTTATGTGCTTATGCTGACTTACACTCGTCTGGGATTGTAAATCTTGCTAAATTCACTTGTTTTCTATCTCAAGTTGAGCCAACGACTCCTCATGTGGTACTTCAAGATCGTTCTTGGGTAGAAGCCATGCAAGAAGAATTACAGCAATTTGCACGTTTAGGTGTTTGGGATCTTATCGACAAACCTGCTAGAGTCAAGAAAGCGATTCCGACTTAGTGGGTATATAAGTGTAAGAAAGACGATCGTGGGGTAATTGTGTGAAACAAGGCACGATTAGTAGTTCAAGGTTTTCATCAGCAAGAGGGTATTGACTACATTGAAGTATATGCTCCAGTTGCAAGATTAGAGTCGATTCGAATCTTTCTGGCATACGCTGCTTACAAGAATATTAAAGTTTATCAAATGGATGTCAAGAGTGCTTTTCTCAATGGTGAACTTCATGAGGAAGTGTTTGTTTTACAGCCTCCAGGTTTTGAAGATCCTGATTATCCTGACCGTGTTTACCGATTAAACAAGGCATTATATGGTCTACATCAAGCCTCGAGAGCTTGGTATGGCACGCTCGCCGACCATCTAACGGATAATGGTTTCAAACGTGGAACTGTCGACTGCACTTTATTTTATAAGAATATTGGTGATGATCTTCTACTCGTTCAGATTTATGTTGATGACATAATATTTGGGTCTACAAACGACACGTTGTGTAAGGAGTTCGAGAAGTCTATGCAAACCAAGTTTGAGATGAGTTCGATGGGAGAGATGAATTTCTTTTTAGGGTTGCAGGTTCATCAATCTGCGAAGGGAATCTTCATTCATCAGACAAAATATGTGAACGACGTCTTGAGCCGATTCAAGATTACTGCCGGAAAAATCCCTTCTACTCCTCTTCCCTTGGGTCACAATTTATCACCGGATGAATTGGAGGATACCGTTGATCCGACCCTCTATCGTGCTATGATTGGTTCTTTAATGTATTTAACTTCTTCTTGACCCGACATAATGTTTGCTGTTTATTTATGTGCTAGGTACCAAGCTAGTCCCCGAGTGACTCACCTGGCAGCGGTCAAGCGTATTCTGCAATATCTAAGGGGAAATCCTGACATCGGGTTATGGTACCCTAAATATGATACTTTCGATCTTACCGCTTATTCAGACTCAGACTATGGAGGATGCAAGATCAATTTCAAGTCTACCACATCGGGATGTCAATTCTTAGGAAACCGGCTTGTTTCCTGGCAGTGTATGAAGCAGACAACGGTCTCCACTTCAACCGCCGAAGCTGAGTATGTTGCAGCCTCGAGTTGCTGTTCCCAGGTTTTGTGGATACAACAACATCTTCGCGACTAAGGTTTGAAGTTTCTTACTACTTCCATCTTGATTGATAATTTTGCTGCTATTAGTATCACCAAGAATCCCGTACAACATTCTAAAACGAAACATATCAGAATTCGATATCATTTTATTCGGGATTGTTATGAAAAGAAATTAATTGACCTTGAGAAAGTACATACTGATTTTCAGAAAGCCGATCTATTTACCAAAACATTTGATAAAACACGTTTTCATTTTTTGCTTGTTTTAAATGGATTGAAGACCCTTGCTGAGATCCTAAATTTATGATGATTATCTTTTATTTTAGTCTGTTTTAGTTTTAATTTTATTTTGTTTTTAGGTTTTAGAGGGTGAATCTTAGAAAATACAAAAATATTGTGTTCTTTTTGTTTGTATAGATAAAACCCAAAAGCATTAGAAAATTTTGAAAAATCAAAAATATTGTATTCTTTTTTGTTTTATTTTAATATTTGAAAAACCAAAAACATTTTAAAATTAGAAAATATCAAAAATATTGTGATTTCTGTTTGTACAGAAAATTTTGAAAAATCCAAAAAGAATGTGAAATTTTTGTTTATAAAGAAACATCCGAAAAGACAAAAAGATTGTGTTTTTAATTTGTAAAGAGAAAAATTATGTCATTTGCTTATGTTCGCTAAAAATTATGTCACTTGCTTCTATTTTGAAGGATATATACTTGTATATGTTTGGTCCTGATAATTTCTTGTAAATATTCGGGTTAGCCATTTATCTGACAAATGGAAAGTACTTGGGGCGTTCGTTAAGCTTTTAACTTTATTTTCACGCTGAAAATTTTATCAGTTATTTAAGTTTGTGGAGCATGCTTGCATGTTTTGGTCCTATTATCTACCTGTAGATGGATAGGATAGCCATTTATCTATAGACTCAAAGTAACTGAGCCGATTAAATTTTTTTTATTATTATTATGCTCCTCAAAATTTTGAGTTTTTGAAGCAAAAAAGAGAAAATGATAGTACATTGATTATCTGACCCCAAATCCAGAAAGAAATAAGCTTAAAATACTGTGTGCGTAATCATTGGTGCATTGATAGGTCTTAAACAAGCTGTTAGAGTAAAGTAAGTGATATAAACCTAAAGAAAAGCCAAATTGAAAGAGGTGTTAGTCTCTAGCAAAAGTCTCGGTGAGGATGGCAGAAATGTAATAACCGGTCATACTCAAGCCTTATAGTTGTTGATCACCCAAAAATATAATAAAGCAAATAACAAGCGTTAAGATTCTGGACACCGTGAGTATTTATGCGGCTTAATCATCTGGGTATTCATATGCATGAATATTTCACTCGCTTTTAGAGCAAACCCAAAGTCATTAAACTTGATCACTGATGTACTTCGTACAATCCAAATTACTGACTTGATCAAAATCCGCTGTTAGTCATACAATTGTTCCTCCCTTGCTTGCGTCTCAATACCAATAAGAAACGGACCCCAGGGGATACAATGTATGTAAACCGACATATGGACTCGTGCATATTCACTCACGGTAAAGGAAACTTGATGCATTGCTCAAAATTTCACAATTGGTATTCAAAATTTTGATCAACACTATAATGATTTAAGTCAAGTTGGGGTGATTTGGCAAAAATCAAATTAAGCTTGAACCGAGATTAGGGGCTGATAGTTTCTGATATTCTGTGCGCTAATTGAACCATAGATCATATCACAAAAATGCTTGAAGGTTTGTTATAAGATTTAAGTGGACAACAATATCAATGACCGACTTAACGCCAGTCATAATATCGCTGAAATATAAAACTGTGATGGAATGGAATTTTAGTCAATATGATTCTCTGCTCAAACTCAACAAAAACACAACAATATGTACTGCTTTTGAAAAACATAGAAAAACACAAAAAGATTGTCTATTTTCTAATTCGGATATTTCTGTAAATACATTCTTTAATTTTTTCACAAAATACCAAAAATATTTTGTCTTTTTACTTTACATATTATTTAATGTTTTTAAGTTTTGTTTCGAAAATGTGAAACGTTTTTAAAGTATTTGATTGTCGGGATAAAGGTCCTCGGTAATTCTTTTAAGTTAAATCATTTATTTATTGGATAATACTTAATACATTATTTATTTAATTCAATTATTTATTTAAGTTAAAATTAAATAAACTTTAATTCGTTAAGTATAGATAACGAATTAGGTGGTTCTCTAGGGAACTACTTTCTAGTTCGCTCACCTAATTCGCTTCCACACTCTGTAACAAACCACTTCTAATTCGTTATACATATTTAACGAATCAAACAACGAGTCAAATCTAATTCGCTACACTATGTGAGTAATTTGAAGAACGAATTAGCTAATTCGTTAGGTCAAATTCATAGCGAATCGGTCTGATTCGTATCTTGGAAAACGTGCAAGGACCGTGTATAAAGGACAAGAGTAATACGAATCGTCCTTCACTGTTCCTATTTCTTCCTTATACCTAAAGTCACCCTATTCAAATTTTTTTCTGATTTTCTTGACCTTCGAATCTTGAACATTTGAGTATATCACTGTGTTCGTAAGGTATAGATTATCACTTCTTTGTGATTTTCATCAAAAATGACGTTGTATTGATAGTCTAATTATGTGATTTTGGTTACAAGGGTTTATGTGTTTAAAACCCCTGCTTAATCGACATCATACTGTGTTATTATAGCTTATTTTGATTTCATTATGATCGGAATGTGATTCCGAGACCCCGGGTAGACTTTAATCAAAGGATGATTATTGTTTGCCGGGTCGATTGAATGTTGATATTTTCGGGGTTTTAGGCTCTGTTCAACTGACCAAGTATCCTTAATTATTTCACGATGTTGAGCCTCAATCTCAACACCATGTGCTTCGCATTGTATTTCCAAGTCTGCTAAGATTGTTGATTTGGTTATCCAACGATGATTATGGTCTAATTGATGCTGTGTTCACGTTGTTTACTTTCAGTGTTCATATGTATTTTGACTTTGACCAGGATTGTCAAACATTGAGTCAATTATTGGCCATTCGTTAACCTTAGCGAACTGGAACTGCTTCGTGTCCAATTCGTTAGGGATGCATACGAATTAGCCTAGCGAATCATTCTCTCAACGAATCAAATGTGGATGCGTTAAAATTGGAACGAACTGGGATTTAGTTCGTCAATATTTATAGTTAATTCACTTGGTCTAATTCGTTAATATATTTAACTGATAGAGAATCACTTGATTCGTTACAAGTTGTAACGAATCAGAGTGATAATCTAACGAATGACATTTTCCTTTTAAATATTGAAATTAATTAACCTTTGTAATTAATGATTTATTTCAATCGTCTAAATGCGTAAATATATTAATTACACACGACATATAAAATTAGATACACCATCTATAAATAAATAGATAAATATATGTTAATTGTATTATCTCTTCACATTACTTATACTCATTCTAATTTATTCAGTAAAATGGCTGATCAATTGAATAAAGATCCACCGGTTGCTAATCAAGGGCAACAAGAACAACCACCTCAAGTACAGCAGGAAGAAGTTATTCTATTACCATATGAAACTATGCACAACATCTGTGCTTACGTTGATCAAGATGTTGTTGATGTTACTGAGTTTGGAGACATGCTGACATTCTTAAGACGCTCAGTGATACATTATGCAATTACTGCTCGACCTAAAGTTTATCTGAGCATTATTAGACAGTTTTGGGATACTGTTGAGTATGTTGAGGTGGAGAATCACATTCGAGCCACGATAAATCGAACTGTTATTACAATTGATGTGGAAGTGGTTCGCCGTGTGCTTCGTTTTGGTGACAATGATGACAACCCAAGTGAATTTGATAAGCAGCTGATCAAGGGTTTGTTTACTCGCTTACGTTACGGTGGGGGTATTGATGAATCAATGACGAACAAGAATGTATTATGCCCACCATACAAGTATCTTCTACATGTCTTGATTCATTGTATGAGTGGTCGTCGTGGTGGATTTGACCAATGCAGAAGCAGTGTGCAATCGGCTTTTGTTTCACTTATCCTCAACAAGCCATTTAACTATTCTGATCTAGTCTTCAATCATCTGAAAGAACAAGTTCAGCAAACGACATAGAAGAAGAAATTTTTAATGTATCCACGATTGCTACAATTGATCATTCAAGATTTGATACCAAATTTAGTTATTGATCAAACACTGGTGAGTGATGTGCTTCCTATGGAAAACATGACGGCTGACACTGTCCGTCAAATGAAGATTTACCGTAAGGAGAAACCACGAGACAAGAGCATGATTGGTCATATCATTAATCCGAATTATGTATGTCCTCCTAATGAACGCTGGATCCATGACGACTCAGATTCTGAGCGTGAAGGGGGAGAAGGTGGGAACGATGATGATGATAATGATGATGGAGATGGTGGTAATGGTGAAGTTGGTGATGCTGCTTTTCAAGAGCAACAAGATGCAGTAAATGATGCGTTAGCTGCCACTATTGCAGCTCAACAAGAAAGGAAGAGAAAAGGGAAAGGAGTGGCAACTGAAGAGCCATCAAAGAAGAGACGTGTGTCAGCTGGGGTTGGAGTAATTATCGGTGTGCCACCGCCTCGTCAAACAATGCCTCAACGCCCGGTAGTGCCGCCTCCTACTAGCACTTCGATGCTCGCATTAACAACGACGATGGTGTCTCATGAAAGGCTTGGTTTAATTCCACAGATGGCTTTATCTGAAATACCAAGGCCTCCTGCTACATCGTCTACTGTCCCTCCAACACCATCCATGAGGCCTCCTCCTCCTAGTGATGTCTCTTTTCTGAGAATTACTCGGCCTTAGGGACCAATCCAACCAATTCATCCATTATTGTACAACTTGCCACCGAACCGTCAGACAGAGATGCTGTTAAATCTTCTTCATCTATATGAAAATCAAATGGCTGCTGACCGTCAGAATCAAGAACGTCTTATGGAGAATCAAAGACGGATGATGAGTTATATATCATTTTGTCAAAAGGAGACTAAAGCACTATGTACGATTGTTGAGTCTCAGGGGGTGAAAATGAAGGAACAAGAGGATCTAATCTTGCAGTTGACTTGCAAAGAGGATGTCTTAAAGAAACTCAAGAACAATGATGAAGATCCTGACGAATCTGGTGCAGGAGGTGAGCCTAAACAAGCGCACGGCTCATCTTCCGGTACTGGTACAAGTGGCGGTGATGACTCAAGTAAACAGGTTGTTGTGTATCAGGATTCAACTGCTGTTAAGCCAATTGAAATGATTGAAGCCAACACTGTGATATTTGTGGATGGATCGGGGGTGGTTAGAAGTGTGGTGAACAGGGATGAGATCGAGGTTGGTGAGTTCGTTGATAGGTCTCTGACACGTGAGCAGATTTCCATACTGCTAGGGTTAAATGATGAACAATTGACTCTGTTAGAAACTGAGCCTGACATTGAGGTGGTAAATGAGGAAAGTATAACCGATGATCCGTCTATTCAAATGAATACGGATTTTGTTTATGAAGACGAGGATGTTGAGATGGAAGATGTCACTGCTGAGAAGTACCCTGACTTGTTTCAACACACAAATTTTGATCAAGGTGCTCCAGTGTTCAATGAACAAACGGTTAAAGCAGCTGAAGATGATTTGGAGAAGACGTCAAAGGGTAAGAAGGTTGTGGATACTCGGTTCAACTCGATTGAAAATCCAACCGATGTCGATATTGCTATGTGGTTCAGCTACAAAGCGGCGGGTAAGATTATCAAGGCGTATCGGTATGTAGATGAAGAACGGAAAGACATAGCTGCAACTTGGGTCAAAGCAAACCAAGTGACCTCCTTCAAGACTGTATCCAAGGTACATGGTGATATCATCTCTTGGCTTTATGATTCTGAGCTTAAAGTATGTATAGTAAAATGGGAGAAGGGAATCCAGTACTACGAAATGATAATGGATGTTCTTACATTACCGCGTTGGGATGTTCGTACCCTCGCGAGTCGTCCAATTATCAATCGTCGTGGTTATTGGACAGCTGAGTGGTTTCACCAACACTTACTGTTCGAGGTCAATCATGGTTTCAAGTTCTTCAAGCCTCAGGTATCGAGACGTAAACGTATTGACGAGATTGATCCAAGGACTAGTTGGAGGAAACTTGTCCTTAAGGTAAAACCGCCAAAGATGATGAAGCGGGTGCCGATGAAGACGATGCACCAACACATGCATCTCTCGTTTGACCGCTGGTACTATGACAATCGTACTGGCGAGGCCGTCATTGTGCTTGGTAAAGGACTGAAGACTGATCTTATCAAGATAATCGACCCTATGTGGTTGGTTAATTTATATGAAACAGACAATGGCGTGCTACACAAGAACCAGATTCTGAGCGAACGCAATGAAGACTATGATCTGGCTATGCAATTCCAACGCGTTGTGCGTGTTTGTCATGAAAATGGAATTCATAGTTGCAGAGACTGGCAGTCCAAGCGTTTCAAGTAAATAACAAAGACAAAGAGCTCAAGACGAGGGGATATCTATTAGTGCACGGTTTTGCTTCTTAGTCTTTGTAATTATCTTTAATGTATTTGTCATTTTGGTTTAATTTAATAAACAATTAAGTTATTTTTAGTTCGCTATTGTATCTAGTTCGCTAAGGTTGTTTAGCGAACTAGGACTTAAGTTAAGTTTCCCCTGATTCGTTAAGGATGTTTAACGAATCAGGGGGTGATTCGTTAAACTATTTACTTTGTAATGTATGTAACGAAGCGGACTCTAGTTTGTTAGGGGATGTTAACGAACTAGGTCCGTCTTCTATTTATAGGTGAACATTGTTCACGTTTAATTTAAGTTTTGAGAGATAATTATCGAACCTCTGTCCGAATCGCTCTCGATATTCTTCTTAATATTATTCACATCTACAACTACTAATACTGATAATACATACACATATAACACATATAATCAAACGTAATTATGAGCTAGATCTGAGTTTAGGATTAATCGAATACACACAGATCCGAGATCTGTTATAGTTATAGTGATTGATTCACGGGTTCCAACAATAACTAATCAGGTGATTTGTTACTCGCCAATTCGTTACGAATAAGGTAACGAATTATGGCATGTTCATATAACGAATTGGAATGACGAATCAGGTGATGATAAGATAACGAAGTAAACTAACGAATCAGGACAGCGAAGCAGATAACGAATTAGACTATTATTCGATAACGAATTAGACTGTGATCTGATAAAGAACTAGACTTAATTAAACTAGAAATAAGATGAGTAGTGATAGTTAATTGATAGGGGCCGCCGCCCCTAGACCCCGCTGCTAGGGGCGCTGCCCCCGGACCCCTGTTCGTTGAGGGTTATAATTAAACAAGAAATACGATGAGTAGTGATAGTTAATTGATACATGTAATTATTATATAGTTAGCTGTGCACAGCTCAAGAAGAGAATAACCTTAAACAGTGAACGTAACCGAGTTCAGGTGAGTTTCTAGCCCCATTTCCTTGTTATGTTTTCGGGGCTGTGTGCATACTCGATGTGAAGTGTGAATACACTTACCTTAAGTGGTAAGTGTATGCTATAATGATTGATGTGATAGTAAGTATTATGCTATGAATGAATGTTGTCAGTGCGTGAACGATCTTTGGATATTGCACGTACCGCCAAAGGAAATGATTTCTAAGTGGTTATTAGTGTGTGTAAATGTTATTATGTAACTTGTAACTTGGTTATTATGTAATGTAGACAAGCAAAGGTAGAGTGTGATAGAAGTGGCAAGGGTCTAGTAAGGGTGTTAGTGGCATGACGATAGTACGTGGTAAGGTAAGCCTATGCGTGCCTTCGTTATTAAAGTGGCATGACGTGAGTGCGTGGTAGGGTAAGCCTATACGTGCCTTCGTTATTAAAGTGGCATGACGTGAGTGCGTGGTAGGGTAAGCCTATACGTGCCTTCGTTATTAAGTGGCATAACGTGAGTGCGTGGGAGGGAAAGCCTCTATGTACTTCCGTAAAACAAGTGGCTAACACATAGGGGACAGTTAAGTGGTTAAGCGGTAAGGTGAACAGGTCAAACAGTGGACTATGTGTCTTCGGACACGTATGTGATTGCATGTAATGGTTGTATGGTAAGTTTCTTGATTAACTAGAACTCACTCAGCGTAGCTAACTTTTAGTATGCACGCAAGTAAACAGGTCTAAAGATCTAGCACGAGGATGGCACATGGCATGAATTGAATGGCTGCCATCTAATGATAAAAGAAATGATGTTATAACACGATGTTTTATGTTATGATCTGAAGACAAGTTGTAATGTTTTGTAAAGAATGATTGAAGTTTAATTTATTTCGCGAAAGTTTTAATAAACTCCGATTTGTAGAATGTGTTTATGAGTAAATACGACATTAAAGTGAGGCACCAGGATCGGGGCCTTACAACCCAAGTCATAAATTTTTTGGGGTTACCTTGAGCATCAACGTATGTGACCTC
Source organism: Bidens hawaiensis (assembly GCF_021521415.1). Classification (NCBI taxonomy): domain Eukaryota; kingdom Viridiplantae; phylum Streptophyta; class Magnoliopsida; order Asterales; family Asteraceae; genus Bidens; species Bidens hawaiensis. Next base: position 708,895 of record NW_027492010.1, on the reverse strand, counting down.
TTGCCAATTCATATATTTCCCATCTTTAACAAAATCATTTGTTAATACAGGTTCTGTTTGCTGAGTTTTAAGTTTCCAAGTCTGTCTTGGTTTAGTGAAATTTGAAGGAAAAGACATTGAAGTGGAACAATTCGAATTCAAATTCTTAGAACTCTCAACACTCTTTAATTCTTAGAAAATTTATTTTTCTTTTAACAGTTTCCAAATAAATTGAGTGCAAACCTGTCATATTAACTTTGAATCCTTGAGTATTTGTGACCCGTTGTATAGATACACGTGGTTTTCTAAAATATGCATTTTGTTTAACCACTGGATTCGGTTGAAACCTATTACCTTTCACCTGAGAAGCTTGTCTATTAACAAGACGATAGTGACACTTCTTTACCAAATGCCCGCCGTTCCCGCAGACGAAACATGCCTTCATCCTTCTTCTAATGTCAACGGAAGCACTTGCCTCATGTTGGAATTCCTTCTTAGGAAAGGTTTTTCCATTTTCTTGCCCCTTGGTGCAGCCTTATGATTTTGCTTGTAATAGGGAACATATAGACAATGAACACAATTTCTGTCTATATGTCCTGGCATGCCACAGTGGTAACATGTTTGCCTCATAATATAAATAGCACCCATTGATTTGTCAACACATGGAGATCCGGAGGAATATGAGGGCGACATTGTCCTTGTTATGCTGATTTCTTATGTGCCTTCCCTTTGTTGCCACGACTCTGTGTATTTTTATTAGTACAATTTTGTGTTGTGGTGTCATCTGAGTTTGATGACATGCTAGAAAAAGATTCATTTTCACTAGCCTAAACCCCTTTACTATCAGAAGCAACATCATTTACTATATATGCACATGAAGTAGAAGCATCAAAATTGTTCACACATTTAAAAACAGGCTTGATTTCCTCTAGGGATCCTGATCCAACAATTTCATATTGAACCTGTTTACCATACTTCATGTATTTTACCTTTTCTTCCTGCTCTTTGGTAAGAGGAGACTAGTATAGTTGTCATTGTATGGTGGGGGTACTTGACTATATCCTATACCCTCACCTTCGTTTTCTTTCCACCATAATTGATTTTCTATCATTGAATTGACTACTTTACTGGATACATCAAATTTCTTAAAGTCTAGTTCAGCCCTTTCAAATTTACTAGTTAGATTCAAAATTTCTAACTTGGAGGCTTCCAGTTTAGTAGTTAATTCAGCGATTTCCTGTTTGGCATCTAGGTGGTGACAACATTTTATACTGAAATCAGATTTAAGCTTAGATATGTCCTTTTTCTGTGCTTCTATTTTATCTAGGAAGGCTTTTTCATTTTTCTTAAGTTTAAAGTTTTCAGAATTTACTCTTTCCATGTCTCTAATCAAGTTATCATTGTGGAGCTTATATCAATTAATTCTATCAACGCAATCTTAAGAACATTATTGAAAACTTACCACTTTGACGAACTCTGAAATACTACTTGTGAGGGAGCAGACTGATTAAGAGTACTTTCAAACATTGAGATGGGTTGTGGAGAATCCATTGAGTAATTGAAGAAATAAATCTAATTTCCCGCCAAAATTTTTTCGAAAAAAAAATATGATCGCCAAAATTCTCAAGAAAGATGTCCCACTCAAAAGAAGCGTCTAGGAGAAATTTTGTTCAAGACAAATTTTTCCGATTTTCCCGCCAAAAATTCACCTAAAATCACCAAAAAAAATTATTTTTGCCAAAATTTTCAAAAATGAATTTTTTACTGTCACACCCCCATTTTAGGCCTAGGAGTGTGACCCAACAGTTGGTACCATAATTGTAAATAAATCAGAGTTGCGTTAGTTTGCGGAAGACTTGTAAAACTTTAAGGATCGAAATATAATATTTACATATAAAAAGACGGGATAATAAAATACCCGTTTAAGTTGTTACAAAACATTTACTTGTTTATAATTACAAACCACCATGTTAGGTTTTACAAAAGAAATCCGAGCCATCGGATATATATAAGTAGCACTTCGACACTCCAAGCGCTAAACTTGTTCACCTGCAAAATGTAAGAAAATACGTCAGCAACGAATGCTGGTGAACACGCAGACGCAAAAAAATAACTTCTTTTACTTTATTACCCCTCGAGACTACGCCTGCCTCGGCCCATCGTGGCTTAGAAATAACAAAGTCAAATAACACATTATAAACTCGAGCCTCTACTCTAGGTCATCTCAGCAAACATCGCAGCGTTTAACTTAGTTAAGTATCCATAAATATACACAACGGTCGTACTCCCTGCAGGAGAGCATCCTACGACCAAGGGTGGTGCGATGTGCCCGTTCATCGCGTAGTACCACCTATGTAAGGATCCAGACATACGTATACCACAGCCTGAGTGCTAGGTTTATACTCTTATCTATAACGGTTTTAGGATCACATAGTTCCTTGTAAACAAATTTTCACATAACATGTTTGACTTATTTGAAAACAAGTTTATAAAAGTTTGGGGGCGTATTCACCTTTTCGCTTTAGGATCGGCTTCATTCACCGTCCAAGGATCTTTCCCTTCTTTATCTCGCACCTATAGTACGAGTATAAACATTTGTTAGTCGGATACACGATCCGGCTTAAGACCTTTAGTCTTATTTTATATCTCAACCTCGATGAACCTTTAGTTCATTTTCTTTTACTTAAAAACCTTTAGTTTAAAAGTAAATTATAAACTTTTAGTTTATATAGAAACACGACGTTTCTTCTTCTCCAAGAAACGTAATCATTTTCTTTTATTATTTAAGAATACTCATTATACATTAAATAATAATTTCACAACAAAGAATATAATCATATATACTTACACACATATATTTGTCAATTCATATTCTTTCGTATTTATCTTTTATCGAGGTATCGAGTATAACCTCGACTTAAGGCTCAAGCCTTTAATATAATATTATATTATATTGAATTTGTCGTTACGCCTATCCTTTATTGGCCTATTGGAAACCCTACGAAATCGAGCAGCACTCTGACGCCGCTTTACTTTTTGATCAAGTTTGGTATGCCAACTTCAACACTTGTCGGCACGTCTTTCGAGACTACTCGCCATTACAACAACACCTTTGATCGTATGTGGGTGGAGGGTGGTACGAACTTCGAGGAAACGTTGGTACACAAATGAAGGATCGGGGAACACTTATCGAGGCAAATCGTTTATATGATCGGGATTTTCTAGTGAGATGTTAGAGAGAGGTTTGAGAGCTGTGTTTGGATGTGTGGAATGAACACCCCATGGCTGCTATTTATAGACGAAATTGCGGATCCCATCCCGGTACGCGATGGGACCTTGGGCTGGCCTATCGCGTATCATGATATAGGCCCAGTGAGTCACCACGTAGACCTGCCACGTGTTGACACGTGGCAGCTCACCACGTGGCAGCAAGTGATGCCACCGTGTGCCACGTGGCACACGTGTAACATTGTGTCAGAAGCTCCATCGCGGTACATGATGGGCTTAGCCTTTTGTCCATCGCATATCGCGATAAGACAAGAAATCAGAATTTTTATTTTAAACCCTAAGGTTTGGAATTTGGCATAATTAATCCCAAGACTTTGAAAACTTGTCATTTTTGGCTCAAAATTTCCGTAATGTTACATCCTCCCCACCTTGAAATAAATCTCGTCCTCGAGATTGCTTCACACGAATAAGTGGGGGTATTTCTTTTTCATTTCCGTTTCTAATTCCCAAGTATATTCGGGCCCTCTACGCGAGTCCCATTTTACTTTCACAATTTTCAAGGTCTGTCTTTTTAATTTCTTTGTTTTTGAATCTTCTATTTGAATCGGGCGTTCTACAAACTTTAAGTTTTCATTTATTTCAACATCTTTTAATAACATTTCAAGAGATTCGTCGGCTAAACGTTTACGTAGATTCGAAACATGGAATACATCGTGTATCCCTTGAATTTCCTCAGGCAGTCGCAATCGATATGCAACAGTGCCAATTCGTTCGAGTAACTCAAAAGATCCAACGGATCGAGGACTCAATTTTCCTTTCTTACCGAAGCGAACAACGCCTTTCCATGGCGAGACTTTCAATAATACTTTGTCACCAAAATTGAACTCTAACGGTTTACGACAGACATCGGCGTAACTCTTTTGGCGATCACGTGCCGTCTTAAGTCGTTCTTGGATTTGGAGAATCTTGTCGGTGGTTTCTTGGACTATCTCAGGTCCAGATAATTGATTGTCTCCGGTTTCGGACCAAAACATGGGCGTCCTACACTTTCTACCATATAATGCCTCAAATGGTGCGGTTTGAATACTTGTGTGATAGCTATTATTGTATGAAAATTCCATTAGGGGTAAGTGGTCATCTCAACTTCCATCTAGATCGATCACACAAGCCCGAAGCATGTCTTCCAATGTTTGAATAGTCCTTTCTCTTTGCCCATCGGTTTGCGGATGATAGGTAGTTCTAAGGTTAAGTTTCGTACCAAGAGCTTGTTGGAAGCTTTTCCAAAAATGAGACGTAAAACGACTATCTCGATCAGAAATTATAGACAGCGGTACTCCATGCAAAGCAACTATGTTGTTCACATAAATACGCGCTAGTCTATTGATGTGTGAAAATGTATAATATAAATAAAGAACGAATCACAATTAAGCTTTAAATTTATAAAACGAAAATCCTATAGAAACCACACAAAACCGGCAAGTGTACCGATCATAAATAGTATAGCATCAAGGAAGTCCGGATGTCGAACTCAAAGACACGTGAAAACGTTTATGATTAAGAAAACTCTAACCAAGACTTACCAAAATAATATTTATTTAATTTTTAAGATTTTATTTAACTACTTAAATTAATTTAACTAAACGAAAACGTTTGACAAAACACTTTTAGAAAACTTTGATTTAAATTCAATATGTAAAAACGTCTACCTAGGAATGAATCATGCTGACAGAAATAACAAGACAATGGATTGAAAACATTCAAGACACCGGTTATAAAAGATGACACAGCCAAAACTTGTTTTAAGAAAGTCTAATTACCTCTCAGTCTCTCTAACAAACTTTAACTTATTTTAGTTGATTCTAAAGAACAAACCGGAAAAACAATTATTAACGTGTTCAAATACCGACTCACCTCTCGGTCTCCTCGACACACTATCCTAATAGAAACGAATACTATGCAACCAAGGATAGAGGAACAATTTAACTCAACCCAAATTAAACCAACTAATTGCACATAAACACTCAAACTTGACAAGACAAAAACCCGCTCTCGCGCAGTCTTAATTCTAACAAGTAAAAACAATGAGACAATGTTACTTCTTATCACCTCTCGGTCTCAAAGAAGGTGTATTTTAACTGATTTTAGATGATATATTACCCACTTATCCCTACGGTTGCGCATCCCGCAAATAAACCCAAGACACCAAGTAAAGAGTTTAACAAGCAATCAATTAATCAAAACCGATTCAATTAACTAATGCAAGAGGATTATAAGTAATACCAAATAAAACACAGCCATCATACACAATCTAATTCATGGTTTAGTTAAACTTTACATCAACAATTTAAGTCTTGAACATTAACAGTCCATTAAACAAGTTAAAACCACTCAACAATCATCTATCCTAGGTAGAACAAACAAGATTAGCTACATATTAATTTTGGACAGCCACAAACAATTAAAGTAAACATCATAAACATCAATATAAACATGATAAAGCTCATTCAAGATCCAAACACAATCAATTATAAGTCAATCTATCAATCAATTGCAAAACAATGTAACACAAAAGACCAAATCAATCAAAGTTAGGGTTCTTGACAATAACTAAAGTTTAAAGATGTATACTCAAGGTTTATGGCTGAGATTTGTGATTGTTTGAAGCCCCTAGCAGCTGCCCAAAGGTTCCTCTTCCCTCCTCCAGCCGTCACAACCCTCAGCCGTCTTGCCTTCTTTTTTTTCTTCTTTTTCCGTCGGCGGCTGCTGTTCCGATCGCAGAATTAGGGTTAAGGTTCTTGGCTGTGTATTTCGGGTATTATGGCTGAATAATGGCAGATTACTTTTGATATTATCATAATATAATATAATATAAGGCTTTTAAGATGTGGGCTTGGGTCGGGCCTTGATTAAACTTTGAAACTTTGACACTTAAACACTCCAAGTTCTCTTTTTCTTGTCTTTTTTTCCACATCTTTCCATAACCTACACAAAACATTTCAACTTTGTAAAACTTTGCACTTAACCCCCTAAACTTACATAAATTTGATATTAAATCATTAAAACATTATAAAATTATAAGAAAATATAAGTGTGTTATTCAACACATCAAACATCCCCACACTTAAGACGTTTTCGTCCCTGAAAAAGATTTTACTGCAGTTGGATCAGAATCGGAAAATCAAAGTCAAGTGAAACATATAGGTTAGATTTTAAAGCTCAGAAAAACGCAAAAACCGCGATCATCGATATTGTTGTCCACCTAAACCCATGCTGTAATCTTTACCGGGACAAATAAGATCCGACAATAATATTACTTAGTGGTTTACACAATTAAGACCCGCTTATTTTGTGCTTTTACCGGACCAGGCCACCCCAACTTGACTTAAACCTCAAAATTAGCAGAATTAAAACTTTGTTGCTCAATATTTATGAATAGTTAAGACGATCAAGGGTATTGTTTATTCACCTAAGCTTAAGCATCAAAGTCTACCAAGCAGCCATTAGATATGATTAAGGTTCAATTATTTATAGCTAGTGCTCCCCACAACATGACATACCCTCGTTATCAAGCAATACCCCAAATCCATCACCATAGGTGAGTATGCAAAATTTTATCTGTAGGGCTTACATGTAGCGTGTCCCTTGTGGTCCGTTTCTTAATGGTAATGAGACGCGAGCAAGGGGACCCCACATGGCTAACAGCGTGGATGATCAAGTCTGTAGTGTATTTGTACTTTTGTGCTGTTGTGATCATGTTTATAGACTTATAAGGGTTTGCTCTTTGGCTTTATTTTAAATATAATCAACCCCACTTAGGAATTGTGAATACCCAGCTAAATAGATTGCATACAGACCCATGGTCTCCGGACCCGAAGCAACCCATCAATACAGGATTTAAGGTTATAAAACCATACGCCGATGAGGTTTAAAACACTAAACTAGCAGTTTAAGATTTATATCACAGGCTACACGGCATACTCTAACGTTAAACCTACCCAAGCATCATATGATAACGTATTCAGATTTTTAAAAACTCATGATATTTCCAATTTTTCATACCAAAATTTGAGGCTTGAGTATGGCCCGACCTTTCATTGCTTATTTTCCACGGACAAAACGCTTTACCCACAAAATATTTCCGTTTAACCGTTTTATCAAATTTGCCCTTTCATTTTCAAGGCTGAGCCTACCGACATATCCCAAGTTAAGTGCGTTCTCTTTTATTTATCTCACATTATTAGTAGTTTGAAAACCCGATTTCTGAATAAAATCATCATCTCCAACTTTAACGCAAAAGAAACTAAAAACAAGGGACATTTTTTTTATCAAACTTGAATAACGTACGAAAACGAAAAACGAGTGAAAAAATTTTATTTTTTAAAATTTTTTATTTTTTTTTAAATTTTTTCTACAACTAAGTAAAATAAATTCCCATCCCCACACTTAGAACGAAATCGTTCCGATGAGAACAAGGAAAATAAATAAAAACAAAACGTAAAGCATAAAATAAAAACTTTAAAGAACAGAAATTAAAATAGAGAACGGGTTACTCCCCTAGTTTAGATGCAGATTCTTTATCAGCTGTGTATGACTCAAACGAACGATCGTATAGCATTTCATTCGCGGCCGCAACCTCGGGTGAACCAGTTCCAGAACGCCATCAGAGCTACCATGCGCATAATAATACCTGTAACAACTCAAACTCGCTCGCATGTAGCGGCGTACAAGATAGAAAACAAAAACATAAGAAATAAACATATTTTTGTGTTTTTGAATTTTTTTTGAATTTTTTTTTTTTTTATTAAATATTTAATTTTTTTTGTATTTTCTATTTTTAAATAACAAAAATAAAAAAAAAACTCTAAATCTCGAGCTGCCTCCAGAGAGCGCTTAGTTTAACGGGTCCTCAGCCTGACCCCAAATCTCAATTTCAATTAGGTGGCTTCTCCTTTATCCGTTTCCCACTCGACCCGTTTCATTTTATTTGTCTACTAGTAGTCAGGAAAAACTTACCAGAAAAATTTAAAGAGATTTTGAAAAACTGAAACGGGTCGGACCACCAAGACTTATACTTGCCCGGACCAAACTTTATACGAGTCGTGTAATGAAGGAGGATGTCATCTTTGCTATGTGTCAACTTTTTATTTTGTTTCGTATGTCGTATCCTCACTTTCAAGTTCGTTTGATCCAAGTATACATGTTCTCTCTTCTGTGATGTCTCCCTGAAAATTAATCTTCCTATTTCTTCAATGTCACCTCCCGGGTCAAATTGCGTATCATCTACTTCCATAGAGGTATCCTCCACAAGCTCTTCATGACAACCCTCGATATCCAAGATAACTACATTCGCCTTCTTGACCTCCGTCAAAGTAGATGCAATGATAGCCGGCAGCTTCCTCTCTTCATCTAAAAACGCATACTCAAGGCGGGCAGGCGAATCCTTAATCTCAAAGGAAGAAGGAAGAATCTCGACCGAAGGTCGGTCCATCGGATCGTCACGTATGATCTTAGTAGACACGCCAGATTCAGGGGTATGCGACTCGGTGTCGTCATCTAAGGACTGATTAGTTACGGCAACCATCTCAATCTCTGGAATCTCCCTATCGAGAATCTGGGTGTCGGAGGCAGATCCTCCACAGATTTCACTAAGAAACTCCCCAACATGCTCCATGATGGTATCAATGAAGTATAAGGAGTTATCAGCAGACTTGGGGTGTTTCAGTGACTGTCGAACGTCAAAGGTGACATTCTCATCCCCAACTCTTAAGATTAATTTACCCTCGCAGACATCGATCAATGCCTGTGCAGTGTCAAGGAATGGTCGGCCCAAAATGAGTGGGACACTATCGTCATCGTTCATGTCCAGGATGACAAAATCCACTGGGAAGATGAACTTGTCGACACGAACCAGCATGTTCTCGACCACCCCTCGGGGGTATTTCACAGAACGATCAGCAAGCTGGATACTCATACGGGTAGGCCTTGGTTCGCCTAGTCCCAACTTGCGATACACGGAATACGACATGAGATTAATACTGGCACCAAGATCTGCCAGCGCATGGAAGACCATATTATCACTCAAGATGCAGGGAATTGTGAAACTCCTAGGATCGGACATCTTTTCTGGTAACTTTCTCTGCAAGACTGCAGAGCAACCAGTACTCAGAGGAGTGGAAGAGACTTCGGCTAACTTCTCTTTGTTCGAAAGAATATCCTTAAGAAACTTTACGTATTTGGGCATTTGCGTGAGTGCCTCAAGGAATGGGACATTAAGATGAAGTTGCTTCAGAAGATCAAGAAATTTGGAGTTCTGCTCCTCGTCTCTATCCCTACGGACTCTCCTGGGATACGGGAGTCTAGGTTTGTAGACTCTCGGTGGTGTGCTGGGTAGTGGCTGGTTCTCGGCCTGTGCTGTACTTCCTGGGCTGTGCCTCTGATGCACCCTGGCCGGTGGAGACTCCAACTGAATCTCCTCGTCTACCTGCTCCTCTACATCTACCGCAAGTTTGTTAACGACTCCTCTCATCGCTTCTCGAATCACGGGCTCGCTACGTGCCCCCGCACCGCTCCTTGTCGTCACAGCCTTCACGAACGCCTTCGGATTTTGCTCAGTGTTACTCGGAAGTGTACCTGGCGACCTCTCATTTAGACGACTTGCTATCTCTCCCATCTGACGCTCAAGATTTTTAATTGATGCTCCTTGATTTCTCATGAATGACTCGTGCTCCCGGAATTTCTCTTGAGTTTCTTTGTGACGGGAGTCCTCTCGAGTCATGAGTTGCGACAGCATCTGTGTCTGCTGTGCCATCATCTCTTCTAACGTGGGCTTCTTCTCCCCACTACTCGGTCCCTCGCCGGAATCCTGGAATAGGCTCTGACGTTGCTGGAAGCCGGACTGATTTCCGTTCCTCCAGTTTGAGTTTTGGTTACCTCTCCACCCCGAATTATAAGAATTGAAAGAATGTTGATTTCGGTTTGGATTATTAACGAAGTCGACTGCCTCCTCCTGGAAACCTACGGGGCATTGAACGGTATCGTGTCCCCCTCTGCAGATCTCGCATAACTTACTTTTCACCTGCAGGTCCTTCACGATCTTTGCTAACGCTTCAACTTGTGCCGCCAGTGCGGTGCTCGTGTCGACCGAATGCATGCCGCGTGATAAAGAATCAACGGTTTTGGTACTCTTAACTGGTGGTCGCTGGTATCCACTCATGGCTAAACCGTTAAATAAGGCAATGCACTCATCGGTATCCTTTGTCGTCAATAAGTTGCATCCTGCAGCAGTGTCAAGCATATTCTGAGTCGCGTACGTCACTCCGTTATAGAACTTTTCAACAACCGCCCAGTCCTGCAAGCCGTGGTTCAGACATAAAGCAAGTAGGTTTTTGAATCTCTCCCACGCCTCGTAGAAACTCTCAGTGTCCTCCATCTGGAAAGAATGAATCTGGTTACGCAAACGGGCGGCCTTAGCCGGAGGATCGTATTTTTCCAGGAACTGGGTCTGCATGGCAGCCCAAGTAGAAATGGATCCCTGTGGGAGGGACTCAAGCCACAGACTCGCCTGATCAACGAGTGAGAACGGAAAGATGCGGAGTTTGATGGCGTCTTCGGATACGTTGGCAAGATGAAACGTGTCGCAAATACGTGCGATGCGAGTGAGATGTGAATGCGGGTTTTCGTGGAGCAACTCGTGAAATTGAGCAGAATGGGAAATGGTGTTCAGAACGTTCGATGGAATCTGCCAGGTCGTTTGAACTCCTATAGCTGGTGGAGCAATGCTGGATCTCGCGCCAGCATCGACCGGACGGGCCCGGTTTGCAAACTGGATCTCGCGTTGCTCCACCAGGCCCGTCCGGTCGATGCTGGCGCGAGATCCAGCATTGCTCCACCAGCTATAGGAGTTCAAACAAGACTTGTGAAAACGTTTATGATTAAGAAAACTCTAACCAAGACTTACCAAAATAATATTTATTTAATTTTTAAGATTTTATTTAACTACTTAAATTAATTTAACTAAACGAAAACGTTTGACAAAACACTTTTAGAAAACTTTGATTTAAATTCAATATGTAAAAACGTCTACCTAGGAATGAATCATGCTGACAGAAATAACAAGACAATGGATTGAAAACATTCAAGACACCGGTTATAAAAGATGACACAGCCAAAACTTGTTTTAAGAAAGTCTAATTACCTCTCAGTCTCTCTAACAAACTTTAACTTATTTTAGTTGATTCTAAAGAACAAACCGGAAAAACAATTATTAACGTGTTCAAATACCGACTCACCTCTCGGTCTCCTCGACACACTATCCTAATAGAAACGAATACTACGCAACCAAGGATAGAGGAACAATTTAACTCAACCCAAATTAAACCAACTAATTGCACATAAACACTCAAACTTGACAAGACAAAAACCCGCTCTCGCGCAGTCTTAATTCTAACAAGTAAAAGCAATGAGACAATGTTACTTCTTATCACCTCTCGGTCTCAAAGAAGGTGTATTTTAACTGATTTTAGATGATATATTACCCACTTATCCCTACGGTTGCGCATCCCGCAAATAAACCCAAGACACCAAGTAAAGAGTTTAACAAGCAATCAATTAATCAAAACCGATTCAATTAACTAATGCAAGAGGATTATAAGTAATACCAAATAAAACACAGCCATCATACACAATCTAATTCATGGTTTAGTTAAACTTTACATCAACAATTTAAGTCTTGAACATTAACAGTCCATTAAACAAGTTAAAACCACTCAACAATCATCTATCCTAGGTAGAACAAACAAGATTAGCTACATATTAATTTTGGACAGCCACAAACAATTAAAGTAAACATCATAAACATCAATATAAACATGATAAAGCTCATTCAAGATCCAAACACAATCAATTATAAGTCAATCTATCAATCAATTGCAAAACAATGTAAAACAAAAGACCAAATCAATCAAAGTTAGGGTTCTTGACAATAACTAAAGTTTAAAGATGTATACTCAAGGTTTATGGCTGAGATTTGTGATTGTTTGAAGCCCCTAGCAGCTGCCCAAAGGTTCCTCTTCCCTCCTCCAGCCGTCACAGCCGTCTTGCCTTCTTTTTTTTCTTCTTTTTCCGTCGGCGGCTGCTGTTCCGATCGCAGAATTAGGGTTAAGGTTCTTGGCTGTGTATTTCGGGTATTATGGCTGAATAATGGCAGATTACTCTTGATATTATCATAATATAATATAATATAATATAAGGCTTTTAAGATGTGGGCTTGGGTCGGGCCTTGATTAAACTTTGAAACTTTGACACTTAAACCCTCCAAGTTCTCTTTTTCTTGCTTTTTTTTCCACATCTTTCCATAACCTACACAAAACATTTCAACTTTGTAAAACTTTGCACTTAACCCCCTAAACTTACATAAACTTGATATTAAATCATTAAAACATTATAAAATTGTAAGGAAATATAAGTGTGTTATTCAACACATCATCTATCCATTGAGTACGACTCATTAATGGGTATAAAATGTGCGGATTTCGTTAAACGATCCACAATTACCCATATTGCATTGTGTTGTAGAGTCGTCTTCGGGAATTTGGTAATGAAATCCATAGTTACTAACTCCCACTTCCATACGGGAAGTTTGGGTTGCTGAAGCAATCCCGAAGGCCTTTGGTGTTCATCCTTGACTTTTAAACACGTCAAACATTTCACAACATGCGAAGCGACATCCCTTTTCATTCCATTCCACCAATAGTTGGCTTTGAGATTATGGTACATTTTATCACTTCCGGGATGCATCATGTATTTTGACTTATGTGCTTCGTTCAAAATTTTCTCACGCAAGCCTCCAACGATTGGTACCCAAATCCTATTACCGAGTCTAAGGATACCATCATCACCTTTGACTAGCAAGTCAATGGTGCCATTACGTTTTTCGTCGGAGATTTGGTTTTCATTGATCGCTTGAGTTTGAGCGGATTTGATTTGTTCAATGAGATAAATTTGGAGTTCTAAACGCAACGCTCGGACTCTTTTTGGCTTCTCATGTTCCTTGCGACTTAAGGCATCGGCAACGATGTTGGCTTTGCCTTCATGGTAAACAATCTCACAATCGTAGTCGTTGATCGTTTCCATCCATCGTCGTTGGCGCATGTTGAGCTCTTTTTAAACTTATATCTAAAAATGGTATACACGATAAACTTTTGTGATCGGTGTACACGATAAATCTTACTCCATAGAGATAGTGCCTCCATATCTTAAGTGCAAAGATTATGGCGCCTAACTCTAGATCGTGAGTCGTGTAATTCTTTTCGTGTACTTAGAGTTAACGAGAGGCGTAAGCGATTACTTTCTTCCGTTGCATTAGTACACATCCCAAGCCTGAGTGAGATGCATCACTAAATACTACAAAATCCTCATTACCTTCTTGCAAAGTAGTATAGGTGCTTGGGTGAGTTTTTGTTTAAGTATATCGAACGCCTCTTGTTACTTCGTTCCCCATTCATACTTGATGTTCTTACGAGTTAAGGAAGTTAGGGGAACGGCGATACGAGAGAAATTTTCAATGAACCTTCGGTAATAGCCGGCCAAACCTAAGAAACTTCGGATCTCGGTTGGCGACTTCGGGACCTCCCACTTAGAGATAGCTTCAATCTTAGCGGGGTCCACTTGAATACCGTTAACGTTAATAATGTGACCAAGAAATTGCATATCGTGCAACCAGAACTCGCATTTCGAGAACTTGGCGTACAACTTCTCGGTTCTAAGAATTTCAATCAAAGTTCGGAGATGAATTCATGATCATCCTTTGACTTAGAATAAATAAGTATGTCGTCGATGAATACGATAACAAATTTATCCAAGTAAGGCTTACATATACGATTCATCATGTCCATGAACGCAGCCGGCGCATTAGTAAGTCCAAATGGCATAACGGTGAACTCATAATGGCCATACCTTGTTCGGAACGCGGTTTTTGGAATATCCTTGGATTGGACTTTGAGTTGGTGATAGCCGGAACGAAGATCTATTTTTGAAAAGAAGCTAGCACCTTGAAGTTGGTCGAAAAGATCATCGATTCGAGGGAGTGGATAACGATTTTTAATTGTGACTTTGTTCAACGCACGATAATCTATAAACATTCGCATTAATCCATCCTTCTTCTTGACGAATAGAATTGGTGTTCCCCAAGGCGACGAACTTGGTCGAATGAAACCTTTCTCAAGAAGCTCATCAAGTTGTTTCTTTAACTCCTTCATCTCGGTTGGCGCTAATCGATACGGAGCTTTGGCGATCGGAGCAGTACTGGGAATAAGATCGATCCTAAACTCTACTTCACGATCAGGTGGGATTCCAGGAAGTTCATCAGGAAAGACATCAGAAAAATCAGAAACGATAGGAACATCTTTGATTTCATTTGGCTTTGATTCTTCAGTGACATAGGACATGAATGCGAGGCATCCTTGATTCAAACATTTGTTAGCTCTAATCATAGAAATTATGCTAACTTGGCCAGCGTCTTTGTCCCCTTCAATTCGAATCGTTCGTTTATCGGGGGCTTGAAGTTCAACGGTTTTGCTATTGCAAATGATACGGGCATGGTTATCGGATAACCAATCCATACCAAGTACAATATCAAAACCAGCTAGACTCATGGGTAACAAACAAATAGGCAAAATATAACCAGCTAAAAGAATTTTTCCGTTTTCAAGGGCTTCGAAGATTTTAACGATTTTGCCACTAGCAGTCTCAACGCTTAGAATTTTATCTAATTTTCTAAATGGTTCGTTTAATAGACTACAAAAACTATAATCTATAAAACTTAAATTGGCACCCGAATCAAATAAAACTCTAGCATAGGTGTCGTTGACTAGAAACGTAACGGTAATGGTTTCCGACATGTCAGCGGCTTTCTTTGTGTCGAGTATGAAGACTCGAGCGTTTCCCTTTTTGTCCTTGCCACTTCCACCGGCACCACCAGCAGCGGGTTTGTTCTTCGGGCACTCGAAACTGAGATGACCCATTTCCTTGCAGTTGTAGCACGTCATTTTCTTCTTCCAGCGGTCAGCAGCCACATGCCCCGTACGGTTGCATGATTCACACACTTTAGGAGGCTGAGCGAAATTACATCGTCCCTTGTGGTACCTCCTACATGTTTTTCAAGGCGTGGCGTTGTTTCGGTTTACACCTTTGCCTTTGAAGTTAGAACCTCCTCCAGTCCTTCCTTGAGCAGCTGTTGTTGTTGGCACTTTCTTGTCCTCTTCTTTATTACAAACCATGTCGCCCATCAGGTAACCAGCTAACTCCATCGCAGAGTCAGCGGTTTGAGGTAGGTGTGACCTCACCATGTCGTGGATTTCCCGCGGCAGTCCCCATATATATCTTGTAACCTTGCTGGATTCAGGATTCACCAGCTGGGGAACTAGTCGGCAATACTCGTGAAACTTTGTGTTGTATTCACGAAGATTCGTTCCTACGACCTTAAGATTGAGGAATTTTGTTTGAATCTGGTCGGTCTCATGCATGGGACAAAACTTTCCCATCAACAGAGCTTTGAACTCATTCCAGCTCAAACTATACATCACCTCTCTTCCTTTGCTCATCAACAAAGCATTCCACCACTCGAGGGCTTCACCCTTGAACATGAGGGCAGAATATTGGATCTCTTCTTCCTCATAACACTTACTCGTTATCACAATTTTCTCCATCTCCTCAAGCCATCTCACGCTTGTGATGGCTCCTTTGTTACCATGGAACTCTTTTGGTCCATAGTATTTGAAATCCATGAACGAACACCCACTAATCTGGAGTTTCTTGAACTCACGTCTTACTCCACCATCGGCGTTAGACTCATGAACACTCTCCTCAAGATGAGAAGGTTTTGGAAGAGATTTTACGAAAGGATTAACAGATCGGGAATGTTTGGATTGTCTAGATTGAGATCTAAACTCAGATTCTTCCTAACAGCTTTCTTAATCATCATTTGAATTTTATTCATGTATTTTTCAGGAATTTCTTCCTCTCGCTTGTTCTCATTCTCGGGGCCTTTCCCCTTGTCTTTTATTTCTTTTTCTTTACGATCATTTTCGTTGTTGCTTTGTTCAGACATATTTCTTTTTCTTTTTCAATTAAGTCTGAAATTTTAACAACATTTATTTTATTAAACACATTTTTTATTTATTACACATTTATATATATATCACAAGGATATATATATATATATATAATTCACACAAACATATATATATCGTTTCAACGATATATATAGATTATCCTATCTTTATTCTAAGAATGTTTCAACGTTCTTTATTACACATAATTCACATATTATACAAACTATTTTACACATAATCATTCTTCTTTGCCATCTTCAGTCCTTCAAGAACTTTTTCACAACCTTCGTTAGTTTGGTGCATTTACGAAGGAGTGTTTCTCTCATGTTCTTCTTTTTCTTTTCTTCCACATCTACCTTCTTCCTCCATTCGTCGGTTTCGTGCAAAGCACGGTCCAAGTGTTCTTCATATTACTGCGGGACTACGTTGGGGTATCCATACTATGGTGGTGGGTCGCGGTAACCCAGTGTCACCATCTCATAGTGATTCCTTGGTTCTGGATACGGAACGTAGTTCATGTCGGATGCAAGGTAGAGGTAAGTCTTGGCAGCTCGGTTCTGTTCTCGAATTCCGTCCGCTTGCTCTTCAATTGATGGAATTCTTCCTTGGAATGGTGGGAAGCTTGATGAAGCTTGATTCCTAAGTTTCTCGAGGTATTGGACATATGGATCAACGGAACCATAGCTTGGGTTTTGGGAAGTGAGTGATCCATTCATTGAGCTTGACATCTCGTTGGGATTGTCAGGATGCTCTTATTCCGGTTCTTCCTCATACTCTTCCTCAGGTTCCCCCTCTTCTTCGAGATTCTCCTCTTCATCGGGATCCTCCTCTTCTTCGGGTTCTTCTTCTTCTGGTTCATCTTCCTCCATAGGTTGTGTAGTCTCTATGTTTATTGGGGAAATCTGGAAAGTCTCAAAAGGCATCATAATCCTCATCTTGGGCTTTCGAGACGGCCCTTCATTATTGTTTGGTTGAGAACTGACTTCATTAAAAGTGGAGCATCCGGTATACCATCGACATGGATCGGAGTGGCATTTCATCCAGTCGGAAGATGGGGATCTCAGTTCTTCCTTGATGGATATGTTGGAAAGGAAGGCATAGGACGGGTGAGGATTCGGCAAGTATCCATTTGGATAGTATTGCGGTATTTCTGAGGGTTGGTAAGTGGGAATCTCCGTTGGATGGTACGTCGGAACTTCAGATGGATTATACATTGGTATGATTGGTGGATGGTAGCTTGAGTGCCTTGGTGGTTCAATTCTTGGTTAGTGTTTGCTTCCGGGGTAGTATACGGGTTTGGTTAAATCATGTTCCACATCTTGGTCAAAGTATGTTTCATAATATCCATCACTCATGTTGTCCTCGGGGTAAGGTTCGGCGATTCCGGCTTTTTTGCCTTGCGCACAAAGTCTTCTATATGAGCTTTGAATGACATCTATAATTATGGGTGGTTTAGAATGCAGAGTAGGAAAGAAAGGTTACCAGCCTATCTTATCCCTAAAACACATAAACAATTATTTCCTATACTTGGATTGAAGTTTGGATATTGTTTTATGATACCCAATTCGCTAAAATCGATGGCTCTGATACCAACCTGTCACACCCCCATTTTAGGCCTAGGAGTGTGACCCAACAGTTGGTACCATAATTGTAAATAAATTAGAGTTGCGTTAGTTTGCGGAAGACTTATAGAACTTTAAGGATCGAAATATAATATTTACATATAAAAAGACGGGATTATAAAATACCCGTTTAAGTTGTTACAAAACATTTACTTGTTTATAATTACAAACCACCATGTTAAGTTTTATAAAAGAAATTTGAGTCATAGGATATATATAAGTAGCACTTCGATACTCCAAGCGCTAAACTTGTTCACCTGCAAAATGTAAGAAAATACATCAACAACGAATGCTGGTGAACACGATGACGCAAAAAAATAACTTCTTTTACTTTATTACCCCTCAAGACAACGCCTGCCTCGACCCATCGTGGCTTAGAAATAACAAAGTCAAATAACACATTATAAACTCGAGCCTCTACTCTAGGTCACCTCAGCAAACACCGCAGCGTTTGACTTAGTTAAGTACCCGTAAATATACACAACGGTCGTACTCCCTGCAGGAGAGCATCCTACGACCAAGGGTGGTACGATGTGCCCATTCATCGCGTAGTACCACCTATGTAAGGATCCAGACATACGTATACCACAACCTGAGGGCTAGGTTTATACTCTTATCTATAACGGTTTTAGGATCACATAGTTCCTTGTAAAAAAAATTTCACATAACATGTTTGACTTATTTGAAAACAAGTTTATAAAAGTTTGGGGGAGTATTCACCTTTTCGCTTTAAGATCGGCTTCACTCACCATCCAAGGGTCTTTCCCTTCTTTATCTCGCACCTATAGTACGAGTATAAACATTTGTTAGTCGGATACACGATCCGGCTTAAGACCTTTAGTCTTATTTTATATCTCAACCTCGATGAACCTTTAGTTCATTTTATTTTACTTAAAAACCTTTAGTTTAAAAGTAAATTATAAACTTTTAGTTTATATAGAAACCAGACGTTTCTTCTTTTCCAAGAAACGTAATCATTTTCTTTTATTATTTAAAAATACTCATTATTCATTAAAAAATAATTTCATAACAAAGAATATAATCATATATACTTACACATATATATTTGTCAATTCATATTCTTATTCATTTCTTTGTTATGTTCGTATTTCTCTTTTATCGAGGTATCAAGTATAACCTCGACTTAAGGCTCAAGCCTTTAATATAATATTATATTATATTGAATTTGTCAATACGCCTAACCTTTATTGGCGTATTGGAAACCCTACGAAATCGAGCAACACTCCGACGCCGCTTTACTTTTTGATCAACTTTGGTATGCCAACTTCAACACTTGTCGGCACGTCTTTTGAGACTCCTCGCCATTACAACAACACCTTTGATCGTATGTGGGTGGAGGGTGGCACGAACTTCGAGGAAACGTTGGTACACAAATGAAGGATCGGGGCACACTTATCGAGGCAAATCGTTTATATGATCGGGATTTTCTAGTGAGATGTTAGAGAGAGAGTTGAGAGCTGTGTTTAGATGTGTGGAATGAACACCCCATGGCTGCTATTTATAGACGAAATTTCGGATCCCATCGCGGTACGTGATGGGTCCTTGGGCTGGCCTATCGCGTATCGCGATATAGGCCCAGTGAGTCACCACGTAGACCTGCCACGTGTTTACACGTGGCAGGCGCCACGCCACGTGGCAGCAGTGTTGCCACGTGGTGACACGTGGCAGCAAGTGATGCCACCGTGTGCTACATGGCACACGTGTCACACTGTGTCAGAAGCTCCATCGCGGTACGCGATGGGCTTATCCTTTTGTCCATCGTGTATCGCGATAAGACAAGAAATCAGAATTTTTATTTTAAACCCTAAGGTTTGGAATTTGGCATAATTGATCCCTAGACTTTGAAAACTTGTCATTTTTGGCTCAAAATTTCCGTAATGTTACATTTACTTATAAGGAGTATTCTGAAAAAATTTTGTTCAAGAAAACTTTTCCCGCCAAATTACTTTTTTTTTACCAAGAACCCTTGACTTTGACCGAGAACTCTATTTGACTGAGAACTCCAAATCTTGACCAAGAACACTTGTTGTTGACCAAGAACCCTTCATTCTGACCGAGAACCCTTCTTTCTTGGTAGTGAACACTCGGTCTTGGAAGAGAACACTTGTTTGACCAGCCGGGAACGATCAAACTTGGCCGAAAACTATGAAATACAACCGAGAACACCAGAAAACTCGTTTGACCAGTTTATTTTGGTAATACAATAAAACCCGAAATTTATGGGATTTGAATTTAATTCCTAAATCAATCCAAATTCTTTCCCTTGTTATCTCAACAACCCCTAAGAACACGAAGAACAGTTCTTCAATTTCCAGAATTCTTCAATGCTCCACAAACACGAAGATCCAAATCTTGAATCGTTGATATCACAACCGAGCCTAGAATAGGTCAATAGGCTCTGATACCAATTGTAAGTCCCGAATTTGGATCACTACAATATGATATCAACCCAAACACGATGTTAGTGCGGAATCCTAACACCGTGGTGATTCAAGAACGAGATAGAAGAACAATATAAATATAATAAACACGATAATACTCCAAATGCACACGATTATATTATTAAATCGTCTAGTATATGAGATTACCCAAAATCGGTATTTTCTCTCTAGATGGTGGCTCTCAAAGTGCTCAACAACCTCTCTAGTTCTGCTCACCAACAACTACTAACCCTAAAATGATTAAACATGCTTTATAGTTAGCATTTACAAGGGGCCCAAAGGCGAAGCCCATATAAGCCTAAACTAGCCAAACTGAAATGCATAAAGATTTCGGTGTTACTAGACAAACCGAAATCCATAGGGATTTCGATATTACACCATTATAACCATAATCCATTCAACTCGTCCTTGTTTATTTCACTTCAGTCTTGATCATGTCGTGGCCTTTTGATATGCGTCAGTCTAACCAAATCGTGACCCAACAGTTTTTCAAATAAAGTATTTTCCACATAGGATGCCACATCAGCTAAAACATGTCACGTCAGGATAAAAAACTAACATAGTTAGAGTCCGTTAAGTTTGGAAGTGATATAAGAAAATAAGTTACAAGTTGAGAGTGGTGGGAAATAAATTGTTAGTTGAGAGTGTTATAGTCTAATGAGTGAAAGTTGTGAGTATTAAAAACCAATATCCCTAATAATAATAGTATTAGAATAAGTATAATAGTATAGTATAGTATAGTATAGTATAGTATAGTATAGTATAGTATAGTATAGTATAGTATAGTATAGTATAGTATAGTATAGTATAGTATAGTATAGTATAGTATAGTATAGTATAGTATAGTATAGTATAGTATAGTATAGTATAGCAACACTAACACTAACAATAAGAATAACAATAATAATCAAACTAGTCAAAATTAGCCTTAAGGATGGCGATGTTGTGAGTTTTTTACGATCCCAAGCATTCTGCACATGTGTTTAGGGTTGTTCACGAATCGAGCGAATTGAAATTTAAGAACCAAGTGATATTTTTATGTTTTAACTTGGTTTGGTTTGAAACTGAGTGACTTGGTTTTGCTTGGTTTCATACAAAGTTTCTAATCTAAGTTTCTGAAAGTAAAAAAAATCATTAATTCAAGACTTTCAACTACAAAATGTATAAACTCCTAACCTAAAAATGCTTAAAATTCAAAGTTAACAAGAAAACATATATAGAATGAGCAGCTAGAGTTTTAAATTGAACTTTAAAGTCATCATAATAAATGGAATTTTCAAAAACTTTAAAAATCGTTTATATTTATATATCTCTACTATATTAATATACATATAAGAGGGACAAGAAGGTCATTTCACTCAAATCTCTTAAAATTAAGAGATTACAATTGTAGCAACATATGTTACAGCTTTGTGTAGCATAAACTGCAACCTGGGTACATTTCACTTTTTAGAAACCCCAGCCCAAATTCTTTTTACTTTTCAGAAACCCTCACTCACAATCCCCAGCGTCCAAATAAACTCTTAAAATCAATGGTCAACGTCCAAACATCCTAATCCGCTTCACCCACCATCAACCAATCAGCACAACTTCAAACAACCTACATAAACAAACTCCCCATGCACTGCACACCTCAAACTCCCAGCTTTTCTTCACACACCTATGTTAACCTAAGCCTCCATCTAGGGTCCTAGATCTGGTTTAAGACGCAAAACGATAGATCGAGAGATAGTGACATGGAGAGAGACGGATCCCGAAGAGTTAACCGGTGTACAAATGGCGGATTCAAACGTCAATTTTAACTGAGAATGTAGCCGAGAAAAACCAGTGAGGGAGAAAAAACCCCAACCACCATCTTGCACTTTAGAAGACATAAGGAAAGAGAAGACCAGTGAGGCAAGCAGTTTACAAAAAGTGAGTGCCTAGGGATCTTTTCCAATGAGGCAAGAGAAGAACGCTTTTGGTCTTTTTGTAGGAGTAACACAAAAGTACCCATGAGCGATTTTTATTTTGTGTTTAACTAATCTTGTCGGAGAAGAAAAATGAGAAGAGCTTTGAAGAATATGAGTTTTAGGAGGTAGTGTTGGTGTAATGTGAATAGATGAATATAGAAAAACAATTAAATATTTTAAGGTTTATTGGAAATGTGTGAAAAAATGGTGCATCAGAAGTTGTTATTATCATTTAATTTTAAAGATTCAAATTTATTTTACCTTTTCATTTTAAGATATGCAACCTTTTGAAATTATCTCTCTGTTTATTGAAACTACTTTTTATTAGCAACAGGATGTGTTGTGCATGTTTGTTTTTTTAATTAAATTATATTTTGTTGGTCTATAAAATAAGATTGAAGCAATGGTTGTGACCTGACTGGTGAGAATTGCTCTTGATTCGAGATGAAGTTCTTACCAAGCTCATAAATGAAACCGCCCCTTTAATGCACTAGCGGTATGTGTTTGCAAAAGGGTTTCATGGGTACGTTTCTCAGTATTCATGATTATAGTTTTGTAAAGTATAAGGTTTTTGAAAGGTTTCCCAGTTTTACAGCAAACCACTGTAGCATCATGTGTTTGACTTTGTTGTCTACAGTAAAAACATAATTTTTTTAAAATTAATAATATGAAATGGTGTTGAAACAAGCTTTATTAAAAGTGAAAGTTTTTCTTTACAAACCTGCATATTCTACAGACTTTGTAGCATGCAAAAAATATCCTAATTTTCTTTTTCTACAAAATATTTCAAATCACAGTCTCGCTTCTTCACCAAGCTTTGGCATGTTTGGGATTGAGTTTGAAAAATACTTATTGGCTTAATAGTGTTTTCGAAAAACCGATAAGTAAAAATGTGTTTGGTAATCACAATTTTTTTTTAATTTTAGCTTTTTGACATGGTTAAACATCAGGTTTCCAAAAGCTCAAATTCTGGCTTTTCAAAATGGCTTTTTGAAAAAGCCAATAAGCTAATAAGTATTTTTTTAAACTCAATACCAAACATGGAAGTATTTTGTAATATTGTTTACTAGATTATGGTACACACAGATAAAAATATAGAAAGCGTCAAATATACATATATAAATTACATAATGAACATTATAATTTTATAAATGATAAGGCATCACATAATGAATATTAATGTTTGGGTAATTACATATTTCCCAAAATACATAGATTAGTAAGAATAGTTTGTATCTATCTTAAAAGCAATCAATATGGAAGTTTATATACAAGGTTGACATCAAATCATATTAGTTGAGTTAGTAAGCCACAAACATTTAAAAAATAGAATTGGTGGCCACTGTATATGTATTGAGTAGTTTCCAAATTAAGAAAACTAACAGAAGTACTATATAATAATATCACGAGATGATCGATAAATTACTGGAAACGAGTACTATGTTACAAAGTGTTAGTGCCGCCGCATCGCGCGGGCTTTTGCTAGTACATAGTATATATATATATATATATATATATATATATATATATATAAACAATAAATAAAAAATAATTCAAGCAAAAACAAGCCGAAACAAGCAAGGCTTTCCTTGTGCTTGGTTTCTTTTCAAACCGGATAGAGCCGAACGGCTCCAAACCGAGCCGAAATAGAACGAGCATTATTCGAGCAATTTTCAAGTGAGCGGCGAGCAGTTTGGACAACCTGTAAGGCCCCGTTACCGGTAGCCCTACTTTGGTGTTAGATTTACTCATAAACACAGTTCTAAATATCAGAGTTAATTAAAACTTTCGCGGAATAATATAAACTGTCAACCATCCATTACAAACATCCATAACTCGTCTTTTAAAAACATGATATAAAACATAGTATCGAAACATCACGACAAATCTTCAGATGCCAGCCTCTTCAGTATTGCCATGTGTCTCCCTCAAGCCAGCTGTCTCAGCCGATTAGCCTGCGTGCTTACTAAAAGTCAGCTACGCTGAGTGAGTTCTAGTTAATCAGGCAACGTACAATACATTCACATATTTACCTATGCACCCGAATGTACATACCTTCCTATTATCTTACATACTTACGTACTTTCATTCTTTCTTTCATATTAACATACGTACTTTCATTCATACACGTACATTTTAAAGAGCCTTCCGCCCTATACCCTTCGCCGATATTACTAGGGTCGGTTACCTACATTCGCCGACATTATTAGGGTCGGTTCCATACATTCGCCGACATTATTAGGGTCGGTTCCCTACATTCGCCGACATTACTAGGGTCGGTTCCCTACATTCGCCGACATTACTAGGGTCGGTTCCCTACATTCGCCGACATTATTATGGTCGGTTCCCTCGTTCTATCTATACCTTTCGTACCTTTCTATACATTCATAACTATAACTTTCATACGTCCCAACATCATCTATACATCATATATATGTCAATCATATCTTTATACTTTCCCTTGACGGCACATGCAATATCCGAAGATTGTTCATGCATCGTCAAGCATTCATTCATACATAAATCATATAGGGCATACACTTACCACTTAAGGTAAGTGTATTAACTAATCACATCGAGTATGCACACAACCCCGAAAATATAGCAAGTAAATGGGGCTAGAAACTCACCTGAACACGGTTATGTTCACCGTTAATCGTTATTCCTTTCTTGAGCTGTGCACGGCTAACTGTATAACAATTACACGTATCAATCAACTATCGCTATCTATATTTCGTTTCTAGTTCAATTATAACCCACAACGAACGGGGGTCCGGGGGGTAGCGCCCCTGGCAGCGGGGTTCTAGGGGAGACAACCCCTAGCAGGGTCCAAGGGGCAGAGCCCCTGGCTGGGGTCAAGCTGCTAGGTCAGCTTGGAAAAATTTTATTTACATTAACTGTCTTAACACATTTTCCATTAGGATTTTAATTTATTCTCTAATTCGCTAACCTATTCTTCGTAACGAATTAAGTCTGATTCGCCATCCGATTCGTTACCTTAAATGTAAGCGAACATACGTGTTAGGCGAACTTAGCTTAAGCGCCTAAGTTAAGCGAACTTAACATTCAGCGATCTTGTATAGCGAAGTTAACTTGAGCGAAGTTATCGGTAGGCGAACTTAATTAGCAGCGAACTTAATCACCAGCGAACTTAGCCAGCGGCGAACTTAATCACCAGCGAACATAGTCAGCGGCGAACTTAATCACCAGCGAACTTAGTCCGCGGCGAACTTAACCAGCAAGCTCGTTGTAGCGAGCTGCTACTGCCCGGGTTCATCTTTTCATCCAAAACACGCATTTCGTGCCCTTATGGTTTGGACTTAGCCCCACCTGTTTCCTAGATTGAATGCGGCCCAAACTTGACCCGAACGAATCATAAAGTTCGATCTTTAAAGATAAAACGTTCCAACTAGGTTTACGGGTTTACTAGGTTCGTTTTAGCATCAAGTTTACAACTTTAAGTCTCATTTACACCCGATCTATTCTCGTTCTAAGTTTCAAAGTTAAACGTTAATAAAAACGTAAACTTTAAGATCAAAACATACCTTTTTCGGGTTTGTTGGCTTAGTTATGAACTTTAGATCTTGTATTTATCTTGTGTATTGAGGAAATCTATCAAGAATCACATACGCTCGATCTCGTTCTTCCCTTTCCTCTCTCGGCCGTATATATGTGGTTGTATGTGTGTTTGTTTTAAGTGTGTAGAGAATAAGATGGAAAGAAATGAGGATTTAGGGTTTTAGGGTGATTTAAGGGAGTATTTATATCCCATAAAGCCCATAGACCTAAGGCCCATTACCCTATTAATCTACCTTAATTAGTCCAAGTCCATGATTCTTTCTTTATTTAATACTAATTAATTATTAACACCCGACAACTAAACGTGGTTGTCTTTATTTAATATTAGAATATTTAGGATGTTACACAATCGTACCCGTGTTACCGAATACTTATCACTTTGTTGTGGTAATCTTATAATTTATCTACAAAACATAAATCTTTTTTTAATAGAAACTATTAATTATCAATGATCTCTAGTTCCCAACTAGTTAAAGTGAAACAATCAAAGAAATAAATTTAATAGGAGAGATCTTGAGTTCAAGTCCTACTTGTGATATAAAATATGGGGCTCAAGTTGGGGCATGAGGTTTTCACATCTATTGGTGGATTTATTTTGAGAGTGGAATGAAAATTATCTAGTTGGTCTATGGCCCGTCAGTGTTCTGAATTGGTCAATAAAAATAGTAAATATTAATTATAACATTTTATAATTTAAATCTTACTAATATATTAAAGCAAAAGGTTTCCACATGGCATCATTCTATGGTATCCACCTAGATGCCAACTAGATGTCATGTCACATGTTTTCTACCTTAGGTATGTCAACTCATCCTTTTCATATTATATATACCTTAACATAAAAACCATAATAAACATTTTTAGTACCCCCCCCCCTCTCTCTCTCTTGCGTTTTACATCCACACTCTGGCGATGGGCTCTCATTTCCACCGGTTTAATATTTCTTCTACTCTAAGGTTCGATGGTCATGTATTATTGAATATTATTCTAATTATCTTTCATTTTAGTTTAATGACCATTGTTTAATCTGATTATCGTTTACTATACGTAGGTTTTAAATCAAAATCCAAGGTTCAATGAACATGTTGAAGTTTCTGTAATTGTTTCATCTTCCCAACAATGAATGACTAATCTAGGTGCTGATTACAATTATTCTCTTAAATATGATTGATTTAGGTGGTCATTAGAATTATTGTCTTACATATTCCGGTTAAATCCATTGTTAGTTCTTGCTAAACCAAAATATATGTTATTATTTTCTTAATTTAGTATATATAAATTATAAAATTATTATGTAACATTAATTTGATTTTATCAGCTTCTGGCGGTCCAAGATTGTAAATTAGCAAATTGTCTTAAAGGAGTGTGGATGTTATTGAAAATTTCTATTAATTGTAAACATGTTTTGATTGTTAATATATGTGGATGTTATTGAAAATTTATCAATTTTACACATGTTTGTCATTATTTTTTAATATACTTTTTACATAAAACGTTTTTCAAGTTTATTACCGAATTACCTTTTAAAATACAAATCAATAATTTCAATTGATATTTAAATTTCAAATGAAGATAGTCATTTGACTTTTCTTTAAAATCTTACTTAAAACACAAGTGTTTGTTACTTAAATTTTGCTTAATATTCCTGAGATAATTAATCAAGATTAAATATGTAGAAAATTAAGGAATTTTTATGCCTAAAATATGTTCCAACATTATTACCGAATTCCAGCATTAACGATTTCAAATACGTAGCTTGACCAAAATATAAGTATTATCTTTGTTGCTTAGTTTATTCTTAATTAATAAATAATTAATATTCACAACATATTTATTTCTGATTAAATATGGAATTTAACTAATAACTAACAAACTTTTAAAGCTTTCCATATTCTTCAATGTCAACCAGCATTCCATTTGTTTATATTTGACCATTTTTAGTTACGCCTAAATGTTAAAATTAATGTCAAAAAATAAACCCCCAAATCAATAATTTCAATTTTTTATTCGAAATTCAGTTTAGAATAATCATTATAACTTACTTTTATTTTTAATGTTACTGCAAATATAGCAAGTTGTTGCTTACATATGGAATTTGAAATAAATCATTTCGAAATTATATTTAAATTTCAAATTTTAAATAGTCACTATAATTGCTTAATTTATGGTTAATAGTCATAACATATTTAAACCCGATTAAATATGGAATTTTACAAATTAAATACAAACTTTTAATGCTTTCCGTAGTCTTCAATCTCAATAAACTTTCCATTTTCTTATATTTGACCATTTTTATTATGGCTAAATGTCAAAATTAGTGTTTAAAATAAACCCCTTACTATAATATTTCAAAATCAAAAATATTTTCATAATTTTTTAAAGTTGACTAGTTGACCATTTTTTTATATTTTGTAATTATTTCGAAACAGATTTTTTAATTTTAAAAGAGTATCAAATTTGTTCGGTATGAATTCGTGTCGACACAAGTTATTTTTAAGTTATACTATTTTTTTTAACTAAAAAGACATATTCATTTTACATATATAAATTATTTCGTAACCAAATTTGACAAAATATTAATATTCAAATTAAACCGAAACTGACACATTTTAATATTCAATATTAATATTTAGATTTAGACTAAAACTGATATTTTAATTAATTCGATCACATCCTTACAAAGTTTATCTAAATCATCTATAAATAAAAACCGTGTAATAATTTTGTCAAACAACTTCTATTATTAACCATATGATAATTTCATGACTATATCTATATAATTTTTATCATAAAATTCATTCTTTCATTCTAAGAATGTATATAGAGATTTATGATTTGTTTATAAATTTATGAATTGTATTTGTACCTTTATTTCTCTTATTAACAATACACTGAATTTGATTTTGTGGTGATTTTAGTTTTCTTCTTTGCAGGAATAGAAATTTACAACACATTTCTTTCTATTTTGATGATTGTTTAATATACAAGACTTTATTTTTTTGAACATTGAATTTCAATCACAAAGACGACAAGAACCTCAAAACGAGGACTGCCCCAAAAACCAACCGATTACAATATGTACAAAGGAAACAAAAACCAATCCTTCCATTTAAGATATTTATATGTAGCCCTATATTTAAACCACAAAAAAGAAACGGACTTTATACAAGCCACCACGTCGACAACTTTAGTCTCCTTGCCTCTAAACATCCTGTCTTCCTTTTTTCCAAAGAAACCAACATGTAACCAAAATGTCTGGTCCCCGATTTCAACTGGATCTTACTTAATCATGCAGTAACTCACACAAATAAATGTGTCGACAAGGGAGTTAATGACGGGTTGCTATATTTAGAAAGATTACCGTTTGTTAAAGGCAGAATCAATAACAAACATACGGTTGTTTAATCAGTATTCAAAAGGTAACCAACATGAACAAGATTCACTCAAAAGATTTCCATTTATATAATATCAATCATACAAATTGGATAATCGATTTAGGGTTTCTTGAAGGAAGGTTTATCCGTACTATATTAGGACAGCCGTCACACACATAATATTCTCTCTTAATTAATGTGTCTGTCTGCCTTTCTGTCTTAGGCGGCGTGCCCTAAAACATTCTATTTATAGGCCTGCCACCCTAGGACAGCTGTCATTCCTTCTAGAAACCCTAAACGTAAATACATATTCCAATTACATAATCAGAAATATTCTAAGTGTAAAACAAGTCTTCCGGGTAGGCATTGCATCAATACTCATTCTCCGAGTAGGCTATGTACTCTGCCATCCTTCACAACTTGGTAAACATAGAAGTGTGCCCGGGATCAGTTTCCGGGTAGACTTCACTTGAAGAGTATTTTACCAAGTAAAATACTCACCGGGTAGACTTCAGTCTTCTTGACTTTCCCAGACTTTGCCCGACAAACCCTTACGAGCAACCTTGTTCTTCAATGGTCCATTTCAACTCTTTGCTATAAAATAACTTATTAGCAAAGTGTACTCGGGAGTACTGTTCCTTGCTTGAGTTGAACCTTGCCCGATATTACTTAAATATATTCATTTCAATCATCAAGCTTGTTCGGACCACTATTATTAATGAATACCTTGCCCGGTCTTCCAATCACTTGGCTTCATGGACTTGGTTAGCCAAAAGCTTACTCAGAAGTGAACTTTACTTGGCTATGAAGAACAGACTTGCTTGATAAAGTGAACCTTGCCCGGATTTACATAAACTAGTGAACCTTACTCGGTAATACACTAATTTGCAAACCCTGCTCGGATATCCACTAAAGAAGACTTCTTGAAGATAACCTTGCCCAATAGACAAAATATCGTACCCGGCTAAGTAAAAGCTTGCTCGGAGGTCTAAGGTGTGCCCGGATCCATACTTAGTGAATTCTGAGGAGGTTGTGAAGATTCCAATCTTCCATATACTTCATTTTTGTCAAATCTTTAACTTAACAATCTCCTCCTAGATTGGAACACCTCATCTGACCCAAAACATTTCTAAGGTTACTTACACTTAGTCAAAATACACATCAAATTAAAAGTCAATTACATATTCAAATAACATAAACACATTACATAATCAAAAGTTGTCCGAAGACATTACATCACAAAGCCTATTCTATGAATCTTCATTTCAGCCAGAGATGCTTGTTCAGGCATGGGAAATTCAACTTTTCTTGCTCACTCAAGAAACTTAACAGTTCTGATTGCTTAGCACTTGTAGGCCTTTGCCTTTCTTTAAAATCAGAGAGATGAAGTGCTGCAATCACTATTAATTGCCATAGATTAAATTTTCTGAAGTCATTTTTATAGAAGATTTTCACAATCTCTCCATTTTCCATTATAACATTCAGATGTTCAGTCCTGGAGTCATAAAATACTCCACCTGGCATAACATTGTGGTTGACTGAAGGATTTTTGGCTTTTGTTGCAGCCTTTACAAAATGTTTATCCATCTTCAAGTGCATCTGCTTTGGTTTTTCTTGAGTGGTTACAGACATCTTCCTTTTCTTTGAACTGCTCTGTTTTAAGACCAAGGATGTTGTCTTTTTGCAGAATTCCTTTACTTTGGGTTTCCCTTTCATTGTCATCTTTGATAGATCAACCATCCTTTTGGATATTCTTTTGTTCTTCCCAACTAGAGACTGAGCAGCTCCCTTCTTCATGTTCAACTGTTGTCCTTTCATTTTCTTGAAGTTGCTCAAAATCTCTTTTCTTGTCATGACTTTTACTAAGTCAAAAGGAATTCCATTCTTCACTAAAAGTTTTGGTTTACCACCATATTTGCTCAAGAACTTTTGAGCGTTCATTTCTTCTTCCAATTCATCTTTCATTTTGTCTTGACCAGTCTCTTCGTTCAACGTTTTTGAAATTTTATCAATAACAATGTCTAGTTTCTCTTTTACCTCTGTCTTTGGTTCTTCCTGTTTAATCAGTTTTAGCAGAGATACTAGCACACCTTTTGGAATTTCCTCATCATTTATGCAATTTTCAATCAATTCTTGAGGAACTTCCTTCTGATCTTCAAATAGCTTCATCAGACTCTCTTGTTCTTCAAAGTCTTTGTTAGTCAGCATTTGATTTAGAAGTTCTCTGTCATAAATTTCTGTCATTCTTTGCACATAGACTCTTTCTGCTTTTAATTCAGATTCATCCATGTCTGAATCCATTGTACTCTCTTTAAGGAAAGTCTGAATTTTATCATCTTCTAAAGCAATTTCTTTCCCTTTTAATTTCTTCTTTTCCTCAAGATCTTTCTTTTCATCTTCTGGAACATTGTCAGTTTCAGCATCTGAACTATTTTCTTCATAAAAAGAAAGAAGCTTTAATGAATTCTCCCCCTGATTTAGTGATTTCTCCCCCTGTTTTGGGGAAGCTGAGGTCTTCTCAACCTCAGACATTAGGGATTGAACTCTTTGTAGAGCCTTTTTCAGTTCTTCAGAAAGATGATGTTTGTAGGAATTGGAACTACTTGGAGTTGGATCCATTGCTGATTCTCTGTTAAGAAATGAACACACAATTGTCAGTTAGATTTCTAAGTAAGTGTATTTAAGAGACAAATAAAGATTAACGCATAAAGAATATTCGATTCAAACCGTTGTCTTGAATGATACTGAAATCTGCACAAAACAGAAATGTGAGTTACTCTTGAAATGTGAAGTTTCAATTTTGAACAACATATGCATGTCTCCTTTTAATGAGAGTCAAGACAAATGTAAAGTACATCTCTGCAGATTTTTGGTAGAAAAGCTATAGATAAAGTTCTTTTGATTCTACCCCTCTCTTTTACATGCCAGGTAAAGTGAGAAACTTAAAAGGTGTTTTGTCTTTTAGCTCATAAATTCCTTATCTACTTAAGGAATGGTTGCTTTGGAATATGTCCAGAAATGGTAAAGTCTTTAAAGTTAAAATAATTCTTGAAATAAATTTAAGTAAAATGAAGGAAGTTAACCTGAAATACCTGATTTCTTGAGAATTTAATCACAAGACAAATAATCAAGTACATAACATCAAATAAACATCCTTTCTAGGAATTAATTAAGATCCTCATATAAATTTCTTGAATTCAAATTAATTGACTTAATCTAGCATGAACCCTATCATAATTGAACAAACATACTAAGAAACATATTCACTCAAGTATACTTGGAAGCATAGTGTGCCCGAGCAACCTTCACAGTGTTTTATCGTGCCCGAACAACCTTCTTATGCAAGGTATACCCGAATAACCTTCCTAGAGTACAAAGTGTGCCCGGAAAAGGACTTCTAGAAGACAGTGTACTTGGAAAGTTAAGTTTTGAAATTACCAAGTATATTGAGGGAACAGAAGTGTACCCGAAATATAAAGTGTGCCCGGAAAACAAAGTTTGCCTGAAAACACTTGTAATTTCAATGAAATCATAAACACAAATATCACAGAGCATGCTAGGAATGAAATTAAAAATACATAAACATTTAAGTGTGTTATAGTCTAAAATTTCAAAAAGCTTGCCCGAATATCCTATGTTAGCACTAAGCTTTCTAGGATACACATATTCAATCATCAGGTATGCCCCTACCCGAGGGATTTCAACATATCAAACCATACCCGAAGATGACAAACTTAAATAATAGTATCTAAGTGTGCTCGGAAAGATTAACAAACCTTTCCAACAACATATTCACACAAATCATAAAGCTTACTCGGTGTACTTAATCCTAAGTTCACAAAGTTTGCTTGAACTAACAATCAGCATATAAAATGCAAAGCTTGCCCGAAACAAGAATTTCTTGTTAAAAGCAAGCTATATCACATAATCATCTCAAGACTTCAAGCTTGCTCGGGAAATGAGTACACCAGTGTACTCTACCCGGAAAGTGTAAACACTTCAAAGCATGCCCGAAAGTCATAAACTTAGTCAAAAATGACTAAGCTTGCTCGGAAAGGTCATAAAGCATCAAACCTTACCCAAAAATACATATTCAACTGTTTTGTGCCCGGAAAGGTTAGAAAACAACAAACCTTACCCGAACTAACATATTCAGCCTATTAAAGGCAAAATGCAACACTTTTTTACTTAAACCACTTGTCAAATTATATTTTTCATTAAAGATCATAGTTTAAGAGCAAATTGTGCATTTAGAGATCAAATTTCAGTCGTATTTCTCTTCAAAACAGTTTCTTCCATTTTTCTGAAAATATCTCAAGAATGGGATCATATTGACTAAATAGCTTTCTCAATACTTCATTCTCAGCATTATTATGACAACATAGATAGGTTAACAGCAGGTATAAACTTAGCATGAATTTCATCTCTTTGTTGATATGATTAAGGTTCATTTAGTAGCATAATGCATTAATGGTCAACACTGTGCTATGATGCCTCATATCTCTTCTCAAAGCTAATTTGGCTTTCCCATATCACCCCAATTTGACTCCAACCTCCTGTATTTGGTCAAAAACTTGTTTTTTGTATGACAGAACTTATTGGATCTTTTTGTATTTTTGATTTTCAAACATATATAGAGGTTGAACGTTGAACTTACTGTTAAATTAACAGGCCTTTCATTTAAGATGAGACAGATTTTGTCATCATCTTTGTAGTTATGTTGTAACCCTCTTGTTTGATAAAATATTTAAAAACATTTATCAACTTTTGGTTGATTTATTCATACTTCCCCTTGTTTTTGATATTTTCTCAAATTTTCTAACATATGTTCTTTGTCATATTTAAAGATGTTTCATTTTGGTTGACCAAATAACAACAGGCTTGTGTATGACTGGGTAATCACTTTTATGCCTATCATTTGGAGAGATTTATCTTGAGACATGCAAAGATAACTATGTATCTCCACATAAAGATTAGCATTTTCATTATGTTTATATCACCTTAGATTTTACATCATCATGAGAAAGCAACCATACATGTTAATGACTATACTATGGTCCTTTTAGCCTATTAATTTTATATGATTGGCTAAGTAGTCAATGTACTATCATTTCCCATATAAATACAGTTTAACATTCAATCACCCCAATTTCTCTTCATTGGCAGGTAAATGGCTATCCTGTTTGACCAGAAGTGGTCAACAAGACCAAACATACATGTGAATATATGTCCTTTCAAAGTCAGAGTTATTGACATAGTTTTAAGTGAATGAATAAGAAACGATTTATTATTGCCCCAAATGCATTCATTATTCAGGTCAATGGCTATCCTTTGAATCTGTAGAGATTTAAGGACCAAACATACACAAGTGCATGTCCTTCCAACTGGGCAAATGACATAATTTTCAGCAAAAATAACTACTTGAGTCTTTTCTTTAAAAATCCTTCTTTTAAGCTTCTTTAAAGCTTGAACTGAATAATCTTATCATATCTCTACACCATTAATCAACTTGCTCATGTTTTGACCAAAATAAAGTATTTACGCAAAATTCATTGGAAAACTTCATTTTATCACTTAATTTTGACGTAAGACTCATTTTGACACAAACAGTTGTAACACATAATCAAATCTTAATCAACCATGATATCATCAAGACAAGTAGACAGTACTAACATTCAAACTTTATCAAATCTTAATAACATAAAAAGATCAGATAAATCACATATTCAAGCAATTAAGCGGTGATGTCAGATAAGCTTTCACTTCCAAATAATTCATAACAAAAACACTTATCCTAACATCACAAATGCACATCAACTGATAAACATGCAAATATATCAATCAAACAGTCATGTCAAAACTTTACACACTAAATCAGTTAAGGCACATAACAGGTAACATATTTAGTAGCATAATCAGTACCATACTCAAGCATATTCATATAACATTCAATTTGTGAAACCTCTAAATAAAATAATCAG
Organism: Bidens hawaiensis; assembly: GCF_021521415.1. NCBI lineage: Eukaryota > Viridiplantae > Streptophyta > Magnoliopsida > Asterales > Asteraceae > Bidens > Bidens hawaiensis. The sequence continues at coordinate 673,609 of NW_027492010.1, read as the reverse complement.
TTAGCACATAGAGGTACACAACCAGGCACACATCATTAATCAGATTTCATCAGAGTTGATCATTCCTAGGGCTTTCAGAAGAAAGTTGAACCTGGTTCTATCAAGTGGTTTGGTGAATAGGTCAGCCAAATTGTCACTTGTATCAACTCTTTGCATTTCAATCAAACCTTTTTCACTGCAATCTCTGATGAAGTGATGTCTGATTTCAATGTGTTTAGTCTTAGAATGTTGAACTGGATTCTTAACAGTAAAATATGCAGAAGTATTGTCAATAAGAATAGGGGTGTAACAGAAGCAAGTCTGATCCCTTTCTTTTGTAGAAGAGTGTCTTGTCAATGGCTCCTCTTTTAAAACCATTTTCAAGAAGATGATTTGACAGCTCATCATACCATGCTCTGGGAGGCTGATGCAATCCATAAAGGGCTTTGCTTAGCTTATACACCCTGTTTGGATACATTGGATCTTCAAAACCTGGAGGTTGAGCTACATACATCTCTTCATCAATCTTTCCATTTAGAAATGCAGACTTAACATCAAGCTGGAACACTTTAATGTTCTTTGAGGCAGCATATGCAAGAAAGATCCTGATAGCTTCAAGTCTTGCAACAGGTGCAAAGACTTCCTCAAAGTCTATTCATTCTTTTTGAAGACATCCCAGTGCTACAAGTCTAGCTTTATTCTTAATCACCAAACCCCTCTCATCCCTTTTGTTTATAAAAACCCATTTGGTCCCTATTGCATATCTGTCTATTGGCCTATCAACAAGATCCCACACATGTAGGTATCTGAACTGTGCCAGTTCCTCTTGCATTGCTTCCACCCAACTATTGTCTTTTAGTGCTTGAGCAATGTTCTTTGGCTCTATTTGGGATAGAAAGCAGGAGTAAAGACAGATGTTTGCAATTTCAGAATGACTTCTTGTAACTCTTTCATACAAATCTTCAATGATGTTTTCAGAAGGATGATTCTTTTCCACATAAGGAGTTTGTATAATCATATCTGTAGACAAATTTGTGTCAAGATTTGTTTCATTAAGATCTGTTCTTCAATGATCAAATCAGTTTCTGCATCATGAATTTTTGGTGCTTCATCATTATGTTGTCCTGAAGTAGATGCACCATTGTTTTCTAAATTCAATCTTTGAAATAGATCTTGAAATCTTGCAATAGATACATCTTCTTTTTCACTTGTTTGATTGCTTGTGTCTCCGTCATTCTGAAATTGATCATTCTGTACATCTTGATTGTCTTGATTTATTTCAGTATGATCATGTTCAGGAATGTGATTGTTTTCCTGATTATTCTCTTGATCTTGTTCAACAATATCACTTAAGGAATTCTTCACAAAAGTATATTCCTTTTCTTTTCTAGCAACCTTCTTCCATAATTCTTCCAAGTCCAATGTTTTCTTCTTTTTCTCTTCAATTGCACTGGTCTTGTAGAATGAGTCATCAAAGTCTTCAGGATAAATCTTGAAGGATCTTATCAACTTTTCATGATCAAACAGCCATGCTGCACCATCAGCTGTATTGAATTGATTCTCATTAAAAATGATGTCAGATGATTCTATAACACTCAAATGGTCTTTCACATATACTCTATAAGCTTTTGAGTGTGTAGAATATACAACAAAGAAACAATCTAGAGATTTTGTTTGAAACTTGTTCAAATAGTCTCTAGTGTTCAGAAGAAAACATTTACATCCAAAGGGCTTGAAAAACTTGTTATAAGGCTTTCTGTTGTGAAATATTTCATATGGAGTTTTGTTATGCCTTTTGTTGACAAGTACCCTGTTCTGAACATAGCAGGCTGTATTTATGGCTTCAGCCCAAAAAGTGATAGGTAAATTGGCATCTGCTAACATGGTTCTCGCGGCTTCAATTAAGATTCTATTTCTTCTTTCTGCAACACCATTTTGTTCAGGAGTTCTAGGAGCTGAGAATTGTTGCAGTATTCCCTTTTTTGCACAAAATTCTTGCATAACTCCATTCTTGAACTCAGTACCATTGTCACTTCTCATCATTTTAAATTTCTTATTCAACTTGTTCTCAATCATTGCTACACAACCTTTAATCAACTCTGCAGTCTCATCCTTGGTACTTAGGAAATAAACCCAAGTATATCTTGAATAGTCATCAATGATCACTAGGCAATATCTTTTCTTCCCTATACTTGGCACACTCACAGAACCAAAGAGATCCATGTGAAGTAATTCAAGTACTTGATCAATTGAGTTGATGAGCTTTGGCTTATGAGCAGATTTGTGTTGCTTTCCCTTTTGGCATGAACTACAATGATCTTCCAATTTGAACTCTCTTGTAGGTAAGCCTATGACATGCTCACCTTTGATAAGTCTATTCATGTTCTTTAAGTTCACATGACACAGTTTCCTATGCCATAATTGTGATTCATTTTCAGTGGCTTTGGAAACAAAACATGCACATCCTCTTGAAACAGCTTCTTTCATATTCAGTTCATATAAGTTGCCATTTCTTGGTGCCATCATCATAATCATTTCAGGTGGAATCACAAACTCAGGTTTTAGAATGAAACAGTGTGAATCATCAAAACTGACTTTGTATCCCTTATCACACATTTGTGATATACTCAGTAGATTGTACTGAAGACCTTCAACATGAAACACATTATCAAATGACTTTTCCATTTGTTAAGATTCCTTTCCAACAATCTTTCCACCATTTTCATCACTACCAAAAGCTACAGGACCTTCAAACTTTTCTTCATAATTGACAAGAGATCTCTTGTCACAAGTCATGTGCCTAGAACAACCACTATTCATGTACCATATGTCATTCAGAGGAGTGGTCTGTTCCTGCACATAAGAAAAACTTTGATTAGTTGAGTGATGAAGTGCAAGCTAGATCAACTTGCAACTCATCATATTCAGTTTCAGAGGCAGCTTGGGAAATGAGTGTTGTTAGTTCAGGATCTTCATGAGTGACTTCTATATTGTCTTAATTGTCTGTTTCATAACCATACTCTCTTGGAGTTTTAACAAATGAGGTTAAGCTTAGACAGTCTTCTGATGCAGTGAGACACTCATTCACTACATAGTCTTTCTTTTCAGAGTAGTCTCTCACATCAGGTACTATTTCAACCTTAGTTTCAGCCTTAGGTTTCCAAAGGTATCCTTCAGGTTCAAATCCATGTTTCATCGGAAACTTTTCATCACCAGTGAGTTCTGTTGGTTTCTTTCTAGAATACGCATTTTTTTCTTCTTGTCTTCTCATTACTTGATGATCCTTGAGATTGAGTATCTTGTTTGATTCTCAAAGGCTGATAGTTCTTTTTGGTCACATTTTCATGCTTCTTAGGAGACATATTTCTTCTTGCTGATTTAGTCACTTGCTTTTTTGTTTTGACATCAGCTTTCTTCTCAATCCTTGTCTCCTTTGCTGATTTCATTTCATCTTTGTTCATGGTTTCATTTCCACACACCTTTCCTTTTCCCAGATACACATCATACTTTTTTTTTGTACAGTACAAAGTCTTGACCATACTTTGTTCCATCTGGGACATGAAATGGTTGAAATTTCAATCTTTAATTACATGAGTCTGTGTGATGACCATATTCATCACACTTTTTGCACCAAACCTTTCCTTTGTATTTCTCATGTTCCTTTTCTTTCTTGAATCTTTCACTTGGTATGGGTTCTTTGACTCCAATGGTCTTCTGATTCTTTAGGCTATCAAAGTTGATTGAGAAAGGAACAAATTCCTCAATCTTGATGTCTTGTCTTTCAGTTTTGCTCTTTACAAACACAATTTTTTGCATATTCAATGGGTCTTCATCTTGATTTTCCATGTGTCTTGATTGTCTCCTTTCATATTCTTCCATAGTTTTCACTTCTCCAATATCAAGGACTTCATGATTAGAGAAAATAGGATAAACAGGGATAAAGTTTTCAATATTCACATCTTCTTTCACCCTTTTCTTGTTGTTCTGCTTTATCCTTTCCAATACTTCTTGGCTTGGAGGCCTTACAGCATTGTAATTTATCTTCTTCCTTTCACATATGTCAAAAGAAACATGTTCTCTCTTTATTCTTTCATTCTGTTTCTTCATTCTTGATGTGACAGGTGGATACTTTGGAAGTTTGTCAATGGATTCTAGCTTCTTGAATTTTCTTCCTCTTTCAGCAGCTTTAATTTCCTCTTCAGTAATTTGATCACTTAAATCACTCAGGTCATCTTGATTTAAATCAATTGACTCAAGGAAATCTTTAGAGACTTGAACTCCAACTGACTTTTCTTCTTTCAGTTCTTTCTTCACAACAAACTCTCCTTCTTCACTCACCTCAACATTCTTGTACAAATCCACAAGTTCTTATTTGTCTTGAAAGACATCTTGGAATTGTTGTAGATATGCATTTCTTTTCTCTTTATCAACTTTTGGCATAAAGTTGTTGTTGAAAGGTGGTGGTACTGCTTTATACTTGTCTTCTTCTTTAACTTGGTTTAGAATTCCACAGATGTTTCCAGTGGAAACCAAGTTCTTCAAGAATTCATTATCAGATTGCAGTTTTGTGTTCTACACCTTCTCTTCTATAATCATTTTCTTCAATCCATCTATTTCAGTTGTGAATCTTTTCTGAGCTCTATAACTGTTTACACAATCTTATTCCAAACTTTTCATCCTTTCTTCACTCACTAGTTCACTTGCCTCATATGCATTGATAATACTTTGTTTCTTAAAACACTCACTTTCCAGCTTGCCTACTTTCATTTTCAAATCATTGATAACTTCATTTAAATCAATAGTAGAGGCAGAATGTACCTGAGAAGTTGATCCAGCTTCTTTCTCAATTATGGCCATGAATGCCACATTTGCCTTCTTGATATCATCTGCAATGTCTTCTTCATGATTGCTCCAATCAAAGTTACCTTCATGATGTGTTGTTGCAGCAACATTTCCTTGATTTCTGATCTGGTTCTGGTTGGCTGGAACAGTGTTGTTTGGAACATTTTGAAGGTTTTGTTTGTTGTTTCTCTGAAAACCTTGATTCTGAGGCACTCCTTGATCATGATTGTTCATTTGAGGTTGAAAGTTGTTGAAGTTGGGATTATAGTTGTTGTTGGGATTGTTGTTAAAGTTGTTGTTGAAGTTGTTGGTGTTGGGTCTCTGCTGATATTGAGGCTGCTGTTGATACTGAGGCTGCTGATTTCTTGGTTGGTTCTAAAATTGGTTCACTTGGAAATTTCTTGGCATGTTACACTCTCTTGCAAAATGACCAGGCTCTTGACAATTATAGCAAATGGCCTTTGACTTGTCAAAACCAATTCTTTCATTTGGCCTTGATAGGAGTGACCTACCAGTCCTGTTGTAAAGCCTCTTGCTTCTAAGAGCCAACATGGCTGCTTGCCACTTCAAATCCATGTCCTCCAAATCATCAGCATCTATCTGCTCAAGATCATCTTGTACTACACTTGTGTGGATTAAATTCTTTGCAACAAATGCATTATATGACTCAGTGAACATTGAGAGCAATGCCTGTGTATCACTGCTTTGACCATTTCCACCACTAGTGTGAGGAACATTCCCACTTGCCATAGAGGCAGAATCAGTATCATCAATCAGCTGCACATTGAATCTTTGCTGGTTTCCATGATTACTTGTGCTACCACCAACAAAATATTTTGGAGTGTCAGTGCTATGCTCAACTGGTTCTTCAATGATAGGGATCTGCTGTTGATTCTTGGTAGTCAAATTACCCATAGGTGCAATTAATGCATTTGAAACATTGAAGCAGGGTCTTTCCTCCTTAATCATCTCATTTTCTATCATCTCTATCTCTGCAGCTTGAAGGAAGCACACCACATCATCCAATTTCAAATCATTGTAGTTGTGTTTTGTAAGGATGAACTTGCAAGCAGTGTACCATTCCTTTGGCATTGAGTTGAGCAACTTGGTATTCAAGTCAAGGTCAGTCATGACATAGTCAGTGGTTCTGAGTTCATTCACTATTCCCAAAAACCTTTCAAGGATAGACTTCAACCTTTCTCCATCTTTATACTTAAATCTTTCAAGTTGCTGCTTCAGTCTCTGCTTCTTGATGTTTTTGAGCTCTAAATTTCCCTCAAACATTTCAAGTATTGCATCATACATTGCCTTGGCATTGGGATGATGTGCAACCTTGGTAAGTATTTCCCAAGACAGACCTAGCTTCAACATAGCTATATCCTTGTCATCTACTTTTCTCATCCTCTCTCTCACAGCAGCAGTTGCTGCCGGATTTGCACCTTCTGCAACTTCCCCTTGTGGACTATTCTTGATGGAGTTCCACATATCAACATCATTATAGCAAACGGCTGCTTCAAACAAGACCTTCCATTTATTGAAATTCTATCCATACAGTCTAGGAATCTTGTTAGTAGAGACTTCTTGTTCCTCGTAACCAGACATTTTAAGAAATCAAAAGTAGTTTCTTTGTAAAAACAGAGTTCGAAAAGAATCAGATCTGAAAACCGATTGTTCAGATCTGAGGTGTCTGATGCGAAAAGAACAAGATTTATATATAAAGATTAAAACTTTAATCAAAATAAGGAAGAGAAAACACCAAATGATTGTAGATCTGGAAGAAAAATGAAGAACAGAGCTGCTGACGTCACTTCTCAATGTAACAGTGGTCTGCTTACGTCATTCTTCTTCAAATCTTCAATCAGCAACAATCTTTCCAAAATAGCAGCAACAAGCTCTGATACCACTTGTCTGGTCCCCGATTTCAGCTGGATCTTACTTAATCATGTCATAACTCACACAAATAAATGTGTCGACAAGGGAGTTAATGACGTGTTGCTATATTTAGAAAGATTACCGTTTGTTAAAGGCGGAATCAATAACAAATATATGGTTGCTTAATCATTATTCAAAAGGTAACCAACATGAACAAGATTCACTCAAAAGATTTCCATTTATATAATATCAATCATACAAATTGGATAATCGATTTAGGGTTTCTTGAAGGAAGGTATATCCGTACTATATTAGGACAGCCGTCACACACATAATATTCTCTCTTAATTAATGTGTTTGTCTGCCTTTCTGTCTTAGGCGGCATGCCCTAAAACATTCTATTTATAAGCCTGCCACCCTAGGACAGCTGTCATTCCTTCTAGAAACCCTAAACGTAAATACATATTCAAATTACATAATCAGAAATATTCTAAGTGTAAAACAAGTCTTCCGGGTAGGCATTGCATCAATACTCATTCTCCGAGTAGGCTATGTACTCTGCCATCCTTCATAACTTGGTAAACATAGAAGTGTGCCCGGGATCAGTTTCCGGGTATACTTTACTTGAAGAGTAAAATACTCACCGGGTAGACTTCAGTCTTCTTGACTTTCCCAGACTTTGCCCGACAAACCCTTACGAGCAACCTTGTTCTTCAATGGTCCATTTCAACTCTTTGCTATAAAATAACTTATTAGCAAAGTGTACTCGGGAGTACTGTTCCTTGCTTGAGTTGAACCTTGCCCGATATTACTTAAAGATATTCATTTCAATCATCAAGCTTGTTCGGACCACTATTATTAATGAATACCTTGCCCGGTCTTCCAATCACTTGGCTTCATGGACTTGGTTAGCCAAAAGCTTACTCAGAAGTGAACTTTACTTGGCTATGAAGAATAGACTTGCTTGATAAAGTGAACCTTGCCCGGATTTACATAAACTAGTGAACCTTACTCGGTAATACACTAATTTGCAAACCCTGTTCGGATATCCACTAAAGAAGACTTCTTAAAGATAACCTTGCCCGATAGACAAAATATCGTACCCGGCTAAGTAAAAGCTTGCTCGGAGGTCTAAGGTGTGCCCGGATCCATACTTAGCGAATTCTGAGGAGGTTAAGAAGATTCCAATCTTCCATATACTTCATTTTGGTCAAATATTTGACTCAACACAAAATGATGTCGAGCACCACTGTTTTACCTTTCTTACCTCGCGACGCCTTTTTGTGCATCTCCAAAACATCACGAAACTCCGAGGCAGCAAACGGCTCAAGCTTAAGCCAATTAACCACATGGGACCAAACACCATTAGAGAAACCACACTCTGTGAAAATGTGTTTCATCTATTCCAGTTCCGAGTCACAAAGCCTGCACCTATCATTCTCTAACCGAATACTTCTCTTTGCAAGTGCCTCAATCGTTGGAATTATGTCCATCTCAACACGCCAAGCCAAATTATTACATTTTAGCGGAACCCATGAAACCCATTTAAAGGCAAAACAGTTCTCATAACCTCTTGAATCTCGCAGCAACTGTTTGAAAGTTCCGAGCCCCGGTGCGGAAGCGTGAATAATATTGTCAGTACCAATCAACGGTGTGGAGCTCGGAACCAGGGTTAGGATCGAATCTAACTCAGATTCACTCTTGAATGATGATATCAGTTGGACGGATGAGGTTTATTGGGAGAGAGCCTGATTTGATTAACAATCAACAATAAAGTAGGATGAACAATTGTAATCAAAACACAAACAAGATAGAAAAGGTAGTATGAAATATTAGCCGAGTGATTCTCATTAAGATGAAACACTCATACATACATTCATACATACAATCAATTAAGAAATATCTCAGCTGCCACCAGGAGAGCTCATCCTGGCGGCAGAGACTCTCTCAAAGGGATAAAACCCTAAATCTCACACATACACAATAATGTCACTTATACTAGACAAATGAATAAAAACATCTATTTATACTAGTCTAGCATGACTTGGTCTTCAAGCCATCCACCCTTGGTTGAGACCAAATAATATATTTTTCACCCACAGATTAATTCGATGCGTCGGTCTAAAATATAAGTCCCAACAATCTCCCCTAAGACCGATGCTATCGAATTTCTTCCATGATCACCTCATAACTCGTTGTCTTTCATTGAAATTCTCCCCCTCATGTTAAGCTTCTCCCATTTTTCATTTCAAATCATCACTCTTATATCACTTTTGGATATAGTTGTAAGGGCATATGAACGAGGCTTTGAACTTCAAAGATCAAGTTCAAGTAACAAGGTTATCACAGAAAGAAATAAACTCAATGTGATCATCAAATAATCTTTAATTCTTCAAATTTGTGTCTTCCCCTATAAATCATCTTCAAACCATTCCCTGAATTAAGATAGAATTCAAGTCAACCATAACCCTTTCTTGACTGTTCAAGTGACTATTTCATAGGAGGTTGAACTCTACTGATCATCCTTTCAACTTGTTACTCATGATGACTCTATCTTCTCATCCGTACTAGGAAATCTGAAAACTTACAAACGATGAAAGATCTTTGAAAAACCTTGGATTATTAATCTTGATCAACTTTTCCTTAACTCGAGTCTTTTACTTGATTTGAAGCTAACCATTTGCAATGAAATTCAAAGATTTTACTCCCCCAATTTCGTTGCAATTGTCTTTAATAACTGTGTCTTCAAATCAAGTGTGGGTGAAACAATCTTGATCATCCTCATCAAGACTGTAAAAATCTCAAATGAACATATTCAAAAGTTGGTTGACACTAAAAGTGATTAAATCCTTAAGCTTGGTCAACACTTGTTCTTGTAAAGCTTTTGATGAAGTCGTGAAATTGGATGAGGTTTGAATTCCATAAGCTTGTTGATGATTGGAGAAAAATTACCAAAATACCCCTGGTATATATCTTCCGTAGAGAACATCTTGGTCAAACGGTCAACGGCACCAAAAATCTCAAAAGTTTCTTCAAAACTTTGAAATGTTTCACAAACTCTGTTTCCTAAACTCTGTTTCCTAGCACAAAGAACAAAGTATACTCCGAAGAACTTTCCCAGCACAAAGTGTACCCGGAAAGCAAAAAAACATTTTTTTTTTTTGCTCTAGCACAAAGTGTACCCGGAAGCAAAGTGTACTCGGAAGGCAAAGTGTACTTGGAAACAAAGTGTACTCGGAAATCAAAGTGTACTCGGAAATCAAAGTGTACTCGGAAAGCTAAACACTTGTGATTTTTCAATTTTTCACCGAGCATGCTCGGGAGCAAAAGTGTGCTCGGGAGTACAAGTGTGCTCGGGAGTACTTGTGAATTTTCATTTTCTTTACTCAACACCAAGCATGCTCGGGAGCAAAAGTGTGCTCGGGAGCAAGGGTGTGCTAGACACAAACTTGAGTTTTCTCTTCACAAGCATAATTGTTCAAGATAAAACAAAGTATGCTCGAAAAAGAGTCTGCTCGAATAAATAACAAAGTGTGCTCGAGACTTAAAGAAGATAGTTTTCTTGAGAACAAAGGATATGCTCTGGGTTTCACAAAGTGTGCTCGAATTTGATGTGCTCGATATAAGATGTGCTCGAAATAACCTGTGCTCGAGCCAAACAAAGATGTGCTTGGGCAAAACACCTCATGTGCTCGAAGCAACACTTAGTCATTTTCCATACTCGAGTCCAATCTTACTTTTTCATAGTGTGCTCGAGACATCAAAACTTCATTTCTGCGTCATCAGTCACTGATTTGCCCTTGCAGAACCTGCTCGAATATTCACTTTGCATATGCTGCAACAAACAATGATGAAATTGCCTTTAGTACCTGTTCATTCTTGACTTGTACATTCTCCTTATCAGTTTGTACCATCGGCAATATTTTTCAACACACATCTACTGTTTGCGCAGCACGAGCACACAAAACCCTAATTCTTCATATCCAAAAATCAAATTTCGTAATCTGAAATTAATCACTATAGCCCTATCCAAGTCATCTCGAAATCAAAGAAACCTATCTTCATATCATAATCAACCTTTTCAGATCTAGAAATAATCAGATGAACAGTGTTGCCCCAAAACGAGCCAAATAACACTGTTACATCAGATCTGGACCGTTCTGACCAAATAAACATGAAATTGATGTTGGATCTCCAAACGAGTCATCAACCCAAACATCAATCCATATACTTTTCTCCGAATCATCAAATAATTTCAAAACCCCCAAAAATAATTTCGACGAACTTCATCGTTTAACTTCCATGGTGGATTCAAGAGCAAAATAAATATGTTCAGCGGTTAGTCTGAACGATTCGGTAACCCAGGGCTCTGATACCAATTGTAAGTTCCGAGCCCCGGTACGGAAGCGTGAATAATGTTGTCAGTACCAATCAATGGTGTGGAGCTCGGAACCAGGGTTAGGATCGAATCTAACTCAGATTCACTCTTGAATGATGATATCAGTTGGACGGATGAGGTGTATTAGGAGAGAGCCTAATTTGATTAACAATCAACAATAAAGTAGGATGAACAATTGTAATCAAAACACAAACAAGGTAGAAAAGGTAGTATGAAATATTAGCCGAATGATTCTCAATAAGATGAAACACTCATACATACATTCATACATACAATCAATTAAGAAATATCTCAGCCGCCACCAGGAGAGCTCATCCTGGCGGCAGAGACTCTCTCAAAGGGATAAAACCCTAAATCTCACACATACACAATAATGTCACTCATACTAGACAAATGAATAAAAACATCTATTTATACTAGTCTAGCATGACTTGGTCTTCAAGCCATCCACCCTTGGTTGAGACCAAATAATATATTTTTCACCCACAGATTAATTCGATGCCTCGGTCTAAAATATAAGTCCCAACACTGTTTCACGTTTTTTACACTAAAAGATCCATCGTTGTTGGCTGACCAAAACCACATGTCTGGTACAGGCCCAAATACAACCTGTTCCAAACTAGAAGACAATATACACCACTCCCCCGTTTCTTGCATATAATAAGATTGATCCAGAGTTATAGGATTCCACCCAGTGTTGCTCCTAACATCCGATATTATGCTCTACTTATTAATAGCTCTTTTAAAAAGAAGAGGACATCTATCTTTAACGGACACCTCATAAAGCCAAACATCAGTCCAAAACCGGATAGAGGCACCATTCCCAAGCTTCCCTTTGATAACATCATTAAAGCGTTGTTCTCCAAATTTTAACTTCTCCACATTTTTAACAATATTTTCCCAGCAACCTCCAAATCTAGACAAACAAGGAAGAAAATTCCATCTGGCACGGGCTGCGTGACAAGCCAAAATTACCTCTTTCCACAAACTAGTAGTATCATTTCTTAATCGCCACACCCATTTCGCCAATAAGGCCTCATTAGCATCTTTCAAACGAGAAATTTCCAAGCCCCCTTTGGTCTTGGGATTAGATACCCTATCCCAAGAAACCCAATGAACTTTCCGGATTGAATCCGACCCTGAACAAAGGAACCTTTTCATAATCCCTTCCAATTTCTCAATGACACCAACCGGCGCTTTATACATGGAGAAATAATAAACAGGCAAGCTCTCAAGAACTGCCTTGATCAAAGTTACCCTCACGCCTATATAAAGGACATTTGCCTTCCAAAGAGCCAAACGAGCCTCAAAGACATCGACAATCTTACACCAATTGCTTATTTTATTCATATTCGCTCCCACTAAAATACCCAAATACTCAAACGGAGACGACCCCGACTTGAATCCCGTCATAGAAGCCATCTCCGTCAATTCATTTCCGCTCGTACCGAGCCCAAAAAGGTTGGACTTATGAATATTAGCCTTAAGGCCAGAACACGCATGAAAACACCCCAAAATCCTCGCCATATTAGCCACATTGAGACGAGACCATTCACCCAAAATTAGGGCATCATCAGCATAAAATAAGTGCGAAACGACTGGACCATCTTTTGCCAAAGATAACCCTTTGAATTCCCCTTCTTCAATGGCCTTATAGATCATGCACGAAAGCGCCTCCATAATAATCAAAAATAAAAAAGGAGATAGAGGATCCCCTTGACGCAGCCCCTTTTCACTTTGGAATTCAAAAGTAGGCGAACCGTTAACAAGAATGGCCGATCTTGCCGAATGTAAGATCCCAATATCCAATTACACCACCTCTAAGGAAAGCCCATCTGCTGCAGAATAGAGATCAAGAAACCCCAATTTACATTGTTGTATGCTTTCTCAAAATCTACCTTCAACAAAAAAGCTTTTTTATCCTTCCTCTTGACCCAAGACATAATCTCATTAATTAATAAGGGTCCGTATAAGATAAAACGCCCTCTCAGAAAGCCCGACTGAGTATCAGAAATAATTGAATCCATAAGCTTCTTCAAACGAGCCGCTAAGACCTTCGAGATCACTTTGCTAATAATAACAACCAAAGTGATAGGTCTGTAATCTTTCAGGCTGACCGGATTCTTACATTTTGGGATGAGAGTAATAATGTGACACCCGGTAAATTCCCAATCCCTTAAACCAAGTAATCAACCTAAATATTAGGTAATTATGTTATATGCGCCTTGCGCAAGCGCGCCATATTAGAAACAGCGCGTGCATTTGTTATGTGCGCCCTGCGCGAGCGCGCCATGTTAGAATCAGCGCGTGCATTTGTTATGTGCGCCCTGCGCGAGCGCACCATGTTAAGAACCAGCGTGGGCATATGTTATATGCGCCATGCGCGAATGTTTTGGCTTTTATGTTTTCATGTACCTTAACGTTATGTTGTCTAAATGGGTTGACCATCCCGCACGATGCTAAGGCGGGTGCATCCTAAATCGTTTATGCGCGTGCGGAAGGGAACTAACCTCCCCGCATGGCGGGAACATTGAGAGCTAGTTTGTCTGAAGCTCCAAGATGGAATTGACTTCAACATAACTGATCACTATGTTGAAATACCAAGACCACCTGGAGAATCTACAAATGAAACTCAATGTCCCTAACTGCGAGAAGGTTACGTGCCTACCCGCAGCAAAAGAAATGTCCTTCACGCAGAAAGCTATGCGCACAAAGTGATACGCACAGAACACTTAGTCTATTCTCCAGACGTAAGGAGATTACTCCCGCCCAAAAGGAAACAGTAGCGTGTTTCAGAGATTTTCCACTTTTTACTGTACACTGACAAAAGTACCTGAAAAAGCACACTGTAACATGAAAAGTCAACTGTCAGCCACCCTATTCTCACCAACCCCAGACCTGCATGTCCTGACCAAATCAAATCAAAATCTTTTATCCACTACTCCACTTTTAAATAAATAATAATAATTTCCATACTTTATCATCATTACACCTAGATATGAAAAGATTGCAATCCCCTAAAGCAAGGGATTGTGTTCCCTTGAGTTTGACTATAAATATGTAACCTAAGTTATCACCCAAACACACTTCAAACTTCTCTCTTAAGAACTGCAAACTTGCACTAATCATCTCCCAAGCATCCGATCCTGTAACTAGGTAAGCCGAGAATATAACCTTGAGATCTACCTTCCAACCCTTATATTCTCCTATTTCTTGATCTTAATATATATACTTCTTAATCGTATTCTAGACCTTCAATTCAAAGGCCAACACCAAGAAAACCCGAATCTCGATTAATCCCTTAACAAGAACCACAGGTGAGTCTCACAGCCCCTATTTTCACTGTTTTCACTATTTTTAAACTGTTTTCGGGGCGAGGGACACGTACTTAAATAATGTTTTATCATAGTATACTTACAAGCTATGCAAGCGATTATGTGTTTAAGTTATGTTTCATGATGAGCAATGCGAACGGTTATCTATGGTTTTTCGATGTTAGTGCACCAGATTCGAGTAAGTGATCACTTTACCATTGGAACTCTAAGGGTAGGGACTGCTGGTTTGATCCGCCCACTCGTAGGGGTCGCACCTCTTACACAGACGAGTGCCTAGTATGGTCATGGGGCAGTACTATGGGTTGAGCCCGCTCGTAGAGGTCGCTCCTCTTACGCAGACGAGCGCCTTGTTTTCCGGCACAACGTCTGCGCGTAACCCGCGGGACGGTATTATTCGCTCGTAGTGGCAGCGCCACTTACACAGACGAGCACGGTTTTTCAGATGTGTCCGCGCGTAACCCGCGGGACGGTATTACTTGTTTCGCTCGTAGTGGCAGCGCCACTTACACAGACGAGCACAGTTCCCAGAAATGTTCGTGCGTAAACCGCGGAACGATTTTTATCAGATTATGTTTTCAGAACTGTTTCACTAAGCATGTGTTTCAATGATGCTATTATGTTTATGACGCGATACGATTTATCAAGTTACTAAAACTTGTGAACTCACTCAGTTTATACTGATTCAAATGTTTTACGTGTCTTTCAGGAGATAACTAGGTAGCGCATGGAGTCACACTTAGAGCACCTCACGCTGAACATCTAAAACTAGCTTTTTGGAAGATTTTTAGTTCTATCCCTTTGATGCGCATGGTTGTTCCCGCCGCGCAAGGGGATATGGCGTGGAAATCTTCAACAGTTTTTATACTTGGATGTTTTATGTAATTTTTAAACAATGTAATGTATTTGTATTAAACACTTCATGCGCAATGAAAATCTTTGAATGTTTGCAATGGCCCGTGCTTAATTATCAATCCCCACTCGCGCGCGCCCGGCTGTTTCCGCCGCTCAGGGCCGGGTGTGACAGATTGGTATCAGAGCACTGGTTGTAGCGAACTAGGAAAAGAAGTTTTAACCTAGACTATAACCGTTGGGGAATCGCATGAAATATTTTTCAAAGAAAATATTTTCAAAAGAAGCTATACACACACTTAGGAACACGGGTCACACAGTGTCTAGTGAATAAAGATAAAGAACATTATGTGCTCAGAGTACATGCGCTAAGTTGATATGTTTTCACTCTTTATAAAGAGAGAATGCCTCCAACCAGAGCCAAGGGAATTACCATGACACCCGAGGAACTCGCGGAAATAATCGCGCAGGCGATTGCGACACATGAGGCCAGCAAGGCCGAATCAAGTCAGGGTCGTCAGAACGAGACCCCAGAACCCGATTCAGGAGCCTTGGACAAAGGGTGCTCCTATAAGACATTCATGGCCTGTAGGCCTTGGCCATTCAAGGGTACCGAAGGGGCCATTGGGCTCTACAACTGGATTGACAAGATGGAGACAGTTCTCTCCATTAGCAGATGTAGTGAGAACCAGAAGGTTCTTTACGCGACATGCATGTTCCAAGAAGCAGCTTCGTCTTGGTGGAAACTTCAAGTGAAGACTTTGGGGCGAGAAGTTGCTCTTCACAAGACCTGGGAAGAACTGAAGGAAATGATGATGAGAAAGTTCTGCTCTCGCGCAGAAATCCAGAGTCTGCAGCAGGAATTCTGGAACCACACCATGGTAGGAACGGATATCGACGCCTACAACAACCGGTTCAATGAGCTTTGCCAGTTAGTGCCAGACATGGCAAACACGGAGGAAAAGAAGATCGAGAGGTATATTTTTGGGTTACCTCCTGTCGTTAGGGTTCCGCTCAACGCCGCAGCGCCTCCAACCTTTGATGAGGCGGTAGCGCGGGCCATCACCCTTACAAGGGATACGGTCCGTGCGGGTATGTTGACTACGCGCGGAAACGAGCAGCGAACCTCTGACTCCAAGAGGAAATGGAACTCTCACCACCGAGGGTCCGACTCCAAGCAGCCACCGTTCAAGAAGCAGGAAAGCGCAAGGGTTTACGCGATCCAAGCCGCGGAGCCATCAAGGAAAGGATACAGCGGGCCTCGCCCATGGTGCAACAAATGCAAGTATCACCACGAGGGTGAATGCGCGAGCGTCACGTGCGCCAAATGTAACAGGCCAGGGCACAAGACGGTGAATTGCCGTGCTAAAGAAGCGGGAGCCAGTGACAACTGCTACGCATGCGGAAAGCCAGGGCATTTCAGTCGGGATTGCCCGCAAAGGGGAAACCAAGCTCGCGGGAGAGCTTTTGTGATCGGCGCGGGTGAAGCTAAAGAAGAGCCGAATGTGGTAACCGGTACGTTTTTGCTTAACGGCCATTTTGCATCTGTCTTATTTGATACTGGCGCTGACCTAAGTTTTATATCCGCTGAGTTTAAAAACTCCCTAGGCTTAGCAACCAGTAGGCTAGACACGCCTTATACTATAGAACTAGCCAATGGTAGGCAGTTATGCGCGAACGAAAGAACTGAAGAATGTGTAATAGTCATGGGAGGTCACGGGTTCAATATTAATTTGTTGCCAATAGACTTGGGAAGTTTTGACATTGTGGTAGGTATGGATTGGTTAGTCGAGAACCACGCGGAAGTTATTTGCCATGAGAAGCAGGTTCGGATCCCACTGTTGAACGGAGAAACCTTGGTAATTCAAGGGGAGAGAAGGGGAGTTGCGACGAAACTGATTTCGTGCCTAAAGGCGCGCAAGTGCCTAAGGAAAGGGTGCTACGCCTTCCTGGCGCATGTAGTAGAGAAGAAAGGAGATGAGCGAAGAATTGAAGACTTACCAGTAGTGCGCGAATTTCCAGAAGTTTTTCCTGAAGAGTTGCCCGGATTGCCGCAGCCGCGACAAGTAGAATTTCGTATTGATTTAGTCCCAGGAGCTGCGCCAGTAGCTCGAGCGCCTTATCGATTAGCTCCATCTGAGATGCAAGAGCTATCCAATCAGTTACAGGAACTATTGGATAAGGGTTTCATACGCCCAAGCTTTTCACCTTGGGGAGCTCCAGTACTGTTTGTTAAGAAGAAGGATGGTTCCTTCCGGATGTGTATTGACTATAGGGAGCTGAACAAGCTGACAGTCAAGAATCGGTACCCCTTACCGAGGATTGACGACTTATTTGACCAGTTGCAGGGATCCAGTTATTATTCGAAGATAGATCTACGGTCCGGATACCATCAACTTAGGGTCCATGAGGAAGATGTGCCGAAAACAGCCTTCCGAACTAGATACGGCCATTATGAGTTCTTAGTGATGCCCTTCGGGCTAACTAATGCGCCGGCTGTATTCATGGATCTGATGAACCGCGTGTGCAAACCATACTTGGACAAGTTTGTGATTGTATTTATAGATGATATTCTGATTTACTCTCGGACCAAGGCCGAGCATGAGCAACACCTGAGATTGATTTTGGAATTGTTGAGGAAAGAAAAGTTGTATGCAAAGTTTTCCAAGTGCGAGTTTTGGCTTAGAGAAGTTCACTTTCTCGGTCACGTTGTAAACGAGAAAGGAATACACGTTGATCCTTCCAAAGTCAAGGCCATCGAAAACTGGGAAGCGCCAAAAACCCCAACTGAGGTGAGGCAATTCCTAGGACTAGCTGGCTACTATCGACGCTTTATTGAGAACTTCTCCAAGATAGCTCTACCTCTGACCGCGCTAACTCAGAAAGACAAGAAGTTTGTTTGGGGCGAAAATCAGGAAACAGCATTTCAAATGTTAAAACAGAAGTTATGTAGTGCGCCAATTCTGTCTCTACCCGAGGAGACGGATGACATCGTCGTTTACTGCGACGCTTCACATCAGGGACTTGGATGTGTCCTTATGCAGCGAGACAAAGTCATAGCGTATGCCTCGCGCCAACTCAAGACCAATGAAAAGAACTACACAACGCATGATCTGGAACTTGGAGCGGTTGTCTTCGCGCTAAAGATTTGGCGCCATTACCTCTATGGTACAAAGTGTATAATCTTTACGGACCACAAGAGCCTTCAACATATATTTGATCAAAAGGATTTAAACATGAGGCAACGAAGATGGGTGGAGTTGTTGAATGATTATGATTGTGAAATTAAGTACCACCCTGGAAAGGCGAATGTGGTAGCAGACGCGCTAAGTAGGAAGGAGCGAATAAAAACGCTACGAGTCAAGGCTCTAAGGTTGACCATTCACACAGATCTCTCTACCCGCATCCGAGACGCTCAGCAAGAAGCCTTGAAACCAGAGTTTGTTAAAAACGAATCCCTTGGAAGTATGATTAAGAGTTTGGAACTTAAAGAGAACGGCAATCTATTTTTCGCTAACCGCATATGGGTCCCTCTCAAGGGAGGATTGCGCGAGCAAGTATTAAACGAAGCTCACAAGACGCGGTATTCCGTACATCCTGGCGCAGACAAGATGTACCAAGATGTTAAAACGCTGTATTGGTGGCCCAATCTTAAAGGCGCCATCGCGACGTATGTCAGTAAATGCCTGACGTGTTCGAAGGTGAAGGCTGAATACCAGAAACCATCAGGGTTGCTTCAGCAGCCAGAAATTCCCATGTGGAAGTGGGAACAAATATCTATGGACTTCATCACCAAACTGCCAAGGACACCTGGGGGTTACGACACGATCTGGGTTATTGTGGATCGGCTAACCAAGTCAGCGCACTTCCTGCCGATCAAGGAAACCGATAAGATGGAAAAGTTAGCCCGATTGTATATTCGAGAAGTAGTTTCAAAACATGGAGTCCCAGTGTCCATCATTTCTGATAGAGATAGTCGGTTCACCTCAAGGTTTTGGAGATCGTTACAAGGAGCTCTAGGTACTCGCCTTGATATGAGTACAGCTTATCATCCTCAAACGGATGGGCAAAGCGAGCGAACAATCCAGACATTGGAAGATATGCTACGCGCGTGCGCGATCGATTTCGGAGGTAGCTGGGATACTCATCTCCCATTGGTTGAATTTTCTTACAACAACAGTTATCACACAAGCCTCAAGGCTGCGCCGTTTGAAGCTTTGTATGGGCGCAAGTGTAGATCCCCACTGTGCTGGGCTGAAGTGGGTGACAAGCAAATGACTGGTCCAGAATTGATCCAAGAAACAACAGACAAGATTTTTCAGATACGGGATCGCCTTAAGACAGCGCGCGACAGACAGAAGAGCTACGCAGATGTGCGAAGGAAACCGTTGGAGTTTCAAGTAGGGGATAGAGTACTTTTGAAAGTCTCTCCATGGAAAGGAGTCCCCCGTTTCGGCAAGCGAGGAAAGTTGAATCCGCGCTACATTGGACCATTTGAGATCCTGGAAAGGATCGGTCCGGTTGCTTATAAACTCCGTTTACCCGCCGAACTCAGTGGAGTTCATGATACGTTTCATGTGTCCAACCTCAAAAAGTGCTTATCTGACGAAACGTTGATTTTGCCGTTGGAAGAGATTCACATCGACAAACAGCTGCACTTCGTAGAAGAACCTATAGCAGTAACCGATTGGAAAGAACAAAAGTTACGCAGAAGCAGAATCAAATTAGTAAAGGTTCAATGGAACTCGAGGCGTGGGCCTGAATTCACTTGGGAAAGAGAAGACCAGATGCGCATGAAATACCCACACCTCTTTCAGAGCATGGCTTCTGCCAGCAACGTCTCCTAAATTTCGGGACGAAATTCGTTTAACAGGGGGAGAATGTGACACCCGGTAAATTCCCAATCCCTTAAACCAAGTAATCAACCTAAATATTAGGTAATTATGTTATATGCGCCTTGCGCAAGCGCACCATATTAGAAACAGCGCGTGCATTTGTTATGTGCGCCCTGCGCGAGCGCGCCATGTTAGAATCAGCTCGTGCATTTGTTATGTGCGCCCTGCGCGAGCGCACCATGTTAAGAACCAGCGTGGGCATATGTTATATGCGCCATGCGCGAATGTTTTGGCTTTTATGTTTTCATGTACCTTAACGTTATGTTGTCTAAATGGGTTGACCATCCCGCACGATGCTAAGGCGGGTGCATCCTAAATCGTTTATGCGCGTGCGGAAGGGAACTAACCTCCCCGCATGGCGGGAACATTGAGAGCTAGTTTGTCTGAAGCTCCAAGATGGAATTGACTTCAACATAACTGATCACTATGTTGAAATACCAAGACCACCTGGAGAATCTACAAATGAAACTCAATGTCCCTAACTGCGAGAAGGTTACGTGCCTACCCGCAACAAAAGAAATGTCCTTCACGCAGAAAGCTATGCGCACAAAGTGATACGCACAGAACACTTAGTCTATTCTCCAGACGTAAGGAGATTACTCCCGCCCAAAAGGAAACAGTAGCGTGTTTCAGAGATTTTCCACTTTTTACTGTACACTGACAAAAGTACCTGAAAAAGCACACTGTAACATGAAAAGTCAACTGTCAGCCACCCTATTCTCACCAACCCCAGACCTGCATGTCCTGACCAAATCAAATCAAAATCTTTTATCCACTACTCCACTTTTAAATAAATAATAATAATTTCCATACTTTATCATCATTACACCTAGATATGAAAAGATTGCAATCCCCTAAAGCAAGGGATTGTGTTCCCTTGAGTTTGACTATAAATATGTAACCTAAGTTATCACCCAAACACACTTCAAACTTCTCTCTTAAGAACTGCAAACTTGCACTAATCATCTCCCAAGCATCCGATCCTGTAACTAGGTAAGCCGAGAATATAACCTTGAGATCTACCTTCCAACCCTTATATTCTCCTATTTCTTGATCTTAATATATATACTTCTTAATCGTATTCTAGACCTTCAATTCAAAGGCCAACACCAAGAAAACCCGAATCTCGATTAATCCCTTAACAAGAACCACAGGTGAGTCTCACAGCCCCTATTTTCACTGTTTTCACTATTTTTAAACTGTTTTCGGGGCGAGGGACACGTACTTAAATAATGTTTTATCATAGTATACTTACAAGCTATGCAAGCGATTATGTGTTTAAGTTATGTTTCATGATGAGCAATGCGAACGGTTATCTATGGTTTTTCGATGTTAGTGCACCAGATTCGAGTAAGTGATCACTTTACCATTGGAACTCTAAGGGTAGGGACTGCTGGTTTGATCCGCCCACTCGTAGGGGTCGCACCTCTTACACAGACGAGTGCCTAGTATGGTCATGGGGCAGTACTATGGGTTGAGCCCGCTCGTAGAGGTCGCTCCTCTTACGCAGACGAGCGCCTTGTTTTCCGGCACAACGTCTGCACGTAACCCGCGGGACGGTATTATTCGCTCGTAGTGGCAGCGCCACTTACACAGACGAGCACGGTTTTTCAGATGTGTCCGCGCGTAACCCGCGGGACGGTATTACTTGTTTCGCTCGTAGTGGCAGCGCCACTTACACAGACGAGCACAGTTCCCAGAAATGTTCGTGCGTAAACCGCGGAACGATTTTTATCAGATTATGTTTTCAGAACTGTTTCACTAAGCATGTGTTTCAATGATGCTATTATGTTTATGACGCGATACGATTTATCAAGTTACTAAAACTTGTGAACTCACTCAGTTTATACTGATTCAAATGTTTTACGTGTCTTTCAGGAGATAACTAGGTAGCGCATGGAGTCACACTTAGAGCACCTCACGCTGAACATCTAAAACTAGCTTTTTGGAAGATTTTTAGTTCTATCCCTTTGATGCGCATGGTTGTTCCCGCCGCGCAAGGGGATATGGCGTGGAAATCTTCAACAGTTTTTATACTTGGATGTTTTATGTAATTTTTAAACAATGTAATGTATTTGTATTAAACACTTCATGCGCAATGAAAATCTTTGAATGTTTGCAATGGCCCGTGCTTAATTATCAATCCCCACTCGCGCGCGCCCGGCTGTTTCCGCCGCTCAGGGCCGGGTGTGACAAATAAAGGCAAAACTGCAACCTCTATTAATCACACCTGTATCAAAAATTTCTGTGAAAATACCAGAGAAATCCTCTATAAAAAAACTCCAAAACCTGCGAATAAAAATAAAATTAAACCCATTGGGACCAGGAGCTTTATTTGCACCACAAGCAAACACCGCCTCCTTTATTTCCTCCTTAGAGAAAGGTTGAATAAGGTCGTCTACAAGGTTCAAAGGAATCTTCTTAATGTTATCACAACGAATAGTAGGTCTAACACGAAGAGCCTTTGAAAAATGCTCCCTGAAGAACTTGAGAATCTCCCGTTTGACTAAGCTAGGCTTAAAAACCCAAACACCATCCACCAAAATCCCCTGTATAGCATTAACAGCCTTCCTACCATTAATCACACCAGGAAAATAAGCAGTGTTGCCATCCCCCTGCATAGCCCAACGAACACGAGACCGCTGTTTAAAATATTTCAATCTATGCTGTTCCAACTCTTCCAACCCTTTTTTACACTCAGCCTAGACCCATTCCTCTTCCTCAACCAGATCTCTGTGTTCCATAGTAGCTTCAAGACTCTCTAACTCCACCTTCAAAGTGCATAACTCTTCTCCTTCATCGACATCCTGTCTAACCTTCCAATTCTGAACTAATTCCTGAGAAACCGAAACTTGTTAGATAAAGCAACATCACGAGGACCCACTGACTGATAACGATCCAAAGCATGCACCAGCATCCACTGACTGATAAGGACGGATACAAGACTTTATGACTTCATATATCGTGATGTACTTTTTATTTATATATCTTTTTGATTTCATGGTTTAAGTTAGAAAGATGTTTTAAGTTGGTATTTTATTTGTTTGTTGTTATATGTTATTTTGTTTTAATAAAAACAACAATGTAATACCTTTTAATGAATGTAAATATATTTGTTCTTATAAATATTACACCATCAATTCATTATAATAATAATAATTATTATTATTATTATTGCCACTATAAATATTTATATATAATTTTCACGCGTATGATACACATGCTACTAGCCATTGAAAGATATTGAAATTTTACATTATTGTTTGAGTCTTCGTCTTCAATTCTTCCAACGTTATAGAAAGAAATTTTTAATATGTGACAATATTTTGTTCTAAAAATCATTTTATGCACATAAAATGTATAATAATATCGGTATGAATGTTTTGTTTTAAAACAAATCAAACATCAATGTTTGTTTTGCAAATTATAATTTATAATTAATAGTGTATAAATATATTAAAAACTTATTATAAAAGTCATAAATAAAAATCATTATATAATATAACTCAATTTACGTATTGCATGTAATATTTTTTACTTTTATTATAACTTTCATCCGTGTGTAACATAGGCTTTCATTATTAAACATGTTATTTTAATGATATATTTAAATTTTTAGGTGGTGAAGTAAAATAAGTTTCTTTTGTTAGAATATTAGAAGAAGTTGATGATGGTTAATATGAATATTATAACTTTAAACTTTTAATATCTAGACATTGTAAATGGTTAACGTTTTGGTCTGAAAGTTAAAGAATTTTTGTGTTGCTTGAATTTGTTGTTTATGTTTGTTGACATGTTTTTTCACCCGTGTATAACATGAGTCTATACCCTAGTATATATAATTGAATTATGATAAGAAATTAATTTTCTTAACTAAAAATTCTAAATTTGACTAAATTATATTAAAAAAAATTGTTGACTGCATTTGAATAAATTTAAAGTAGTTAAAATTATAACTTATTTTCCTAAAATATCCGGATTATAATTACAAATTAATTTGAACACTTTCTACTTTTTGTTTCCTTGTAGTTTGGAGGATAGAGTTAGGGCCCACATGCGCCCCCAACAAGAAAATGACAGTTGTAAAATGAAAGTGGCCTCCACGACCATATTAAATATGTTACACGTCAGCACAAAAGTCCTGCACGTCTACGCACGAACGACACGGATGCCTTAACAAACACAATCATCACCTTTTTTTCAATCACCGGCAGGCATATATACTAGAACAAAACTCAACGGTGCGGTTGGTGGGTTGTGTTGGGTGACTTGAAATCGACGGTTACGTAAAAACACACATACACTTTATTATTATTATTATTATTGCTGGAAACTGAAAACTTCCTTACTTTCTTTCTTTCTCAACAAACAAGATAAAAATTTGAGCATTTATTAATCTTGTCTTCCGTCTTAATTATTCTATTCTTTGCTTTACAAAAACGATTCGATTCATCTTTCTTTTTTTCGTAAAAATATATCATCATCATCATCATATTGAAAAGTCACTTTTCATCGTCTTCCCCCGTTTTGGCTTCTTTTCATCAGTTCACCAGGTGACATGAAGAATTATTTCAACTTTGTATGTTTCCTCTCTCTCTCTCTCTTTCTATTATATTTATATACAAACAAACATACACATGTATGTATGTATGTATGTATGTATATGTCTGTCTGTCTGATTATTGTTCCAGTTGGTTGATCCTGAGTAGGTTAAATAATTTGCACCATAAAGGAAACATTATTTGGAATTTTGTGTTTTAGTTGACTTCTTCTGTTTAACCGAAAACAGGGGAATACACACAAAACGAGTCCTATAATAATAGCTGAAGAGTCAAAAAACAATAGTAAGGTGCTTTACTTTTGAGTTTTGATCCATTTTACAACCAGGTCTGGATCTCTTAAGTAGCCATGGGTTGCAGACTTGAGGGTTAGGTGTCTTATTTGATTACTTACAGTTATATATATATATACACAAATGGTTTCCGTGTATTCGTTTGAAACTAGCTCTGTTCCAGAAACAGAGTTATTAGAAATGTTACATATCATGTTAATCCTTAGAAAGTTAAGAGATCGCTCGTGATGAAAAGCACTCCGTTTGGTTCTCAAAGTCAACGCTGCATCGGTTTGACTTAGATGCTTTTGATATTAATTTCAGGTATCTCTACTGTCGGAACCGAAGAGTAGAACAAGTGTCGCCACTCTCATCCTCACCGTGTCTTTACTTTTCGGTGTTTATCTCCTTGGGACATCATTCTTTGCAAATGATCTCAAAGTACTCTTTTTTCCCTTTCGGTTATTGGTTATTGATATGTTAATGTCATAAAAACATTAACCAACTTTGTTACATTTATTAGTTCAGGTGACCATATTCATTTCCATCCATTAATATGCTGACGTAGCGAGCGTTTTTGATTGTTTTATGGGCGAAAACAAAGATGGGTTGCCTGAAATAGATAATGGACAAACTTGGTTATCTTTTTATGCAGTTAACCTTTTATTTGTCTTCGACTGTTTACTCTATGAAAGGGTAGTAATGCAATCTGCATTGCAGATTCTACAAAGATCACAGATGGAGCTGAAGGATGCACTAAAATGCAAGGTTTTTTTTTATCTCTTGAAGAGATATTAATCGTACTATACTTTCAGGTTTTTTTTATCGCATTAGTTTTACAGTTTTTTATTG
Organism: Bidens hawaiensis; assembly: GCF_021521415.1. Taxonomy (NCBI): domain Eukaryota; kingdom Viridiplantae; phylum Streptophyta; class Magnoliopsida; order Asterales; family Asteraceae; genus Bidens; species Bidens hawaiensis. The sequence continues at coordinate 647,755 of NW_027492010.1, read as the reverse complement.
TTTTAGAACCGGTGTAGGCCTCCAGGCAGTGAAGCATTGCCCGCAGGAATTGTTGCCAAGACTTCTGATTTTCATATGCGCCCATTATGGGGTTCATTTGACAACACTGTGAGTCAATTTATATTTTCATATGTAATCCGCTTAATAAATGGGTCGTAATTGGTTTGACTGGCTTAACATGTTTAACTAAATAGGTCGTGTCTGGGTTGACATGATTAAACCTGTTAATTGATCAGGTCAATCCGTTAAAACCAGAATCAAAAGGAAAACATATGCATTTTATAAGGCTGACCTTCCAACCTGTTTGGTTCATATAAGCTGTATATTACGACTCGTGTATGTCTTGCCAACTTGTTAACGATCTATTTTACCATGTTTACAGCTTGATTATAAGTTATAACCCGACAACCCATTTGATTTGCTGAGATCTATGGGTCGTATTCGGGTTACACGATTTTAAGAGTTTGGGTTACAGTTGATGCCAAGTCGCTTATAACCCATTTGACCCGTTTAAAACTTGTTAACCTAGTAGACTCGTTTAGATAAATGGGTTACACACATGGGTCGTGTTCAGGTTTAGCGATTTGAAGTGTTTTGCTTGTAGAGTTGATGATGACTCATTAATAACCCACTTAACCTGTTTACAATTTGATTATGACCCACTAACCCGTTAAAGGCGTTTTTGTAGATGAGTTACATGGGTTGTCTTTGGTTAGGCACTTTTAATTGTTCGGTTTAATAGTTGATGGTTGTGACTCAAATAAATATATGTGTCGTGTTGACCCACCAATTCGAGACGATTGCCACCTCCAGTTTATTATTACTTAATTTGCTAACTAAAGTTATATCATTTTCTTCCTTTATAATGCAGTTACCTTCTTTTTTTTTTCTGTTTCAGAGCCAATCTTACCGTTCGGTGAGTTTGCTGGCTATTGCAGCTGGAATAAAGCAAAAGTCTTTGGTAAATAACATTATAACAAAGGTAACTAACTCATCCAAATGTTTGTTGTTTGTACATGTGTGTGTCTTTGCTTCTTTCACCATTAATCACATTTTTATTCTTCTTTTTTGCGCCATGAAATACAAATTTAAATGTCATAAACTAATTGGATCTTACTAAATTGTTGCAGTTTTTAGAAAACGACTTTGTCGTCATGGTCTTTCATTATGATGGCATTGTTGATCAATGGAATGATCTAGAATGGGCTAGCCGGGTCATTCACGTTTCAGCCATGAACCAAACGAAGTGGTAAAATCCTATTATCATGTTATCTTTTGTTTTCAAAAAAATTTCGGTTATAGTTTTAAAGTTTCGGCAATGCTATAGGTGGTTTGCTAAGCGTTTTTTGCACCCGGATATAGTTGCAGAGTATGACTACATTTTTCTTTGGGATGAGGACCTTGATATCACACAGTTTAATCCAGGCCGGTAAGTCCTTTACTTTGGAACTGATTATTTGATTTGGAATTGTTATAATTAGGCATGTTTGAATAATCGTATACTTTGGTATCACTTTATCACTTTCAAAATGCAGATCCAAACACTCCCTAATCATTTTTGTAACATAGATCATTTATTAAGAGGAGAACTATATGTATATATATCAATCTTATAAATGCGTTCACTTGTAGGTATATATCAATTGTCAAAGAGGAAGAACTTGATATATCACAGCCAGCACTTGATCCTGCAAAATCAGAAATTCATCATCAAATTACAGTACGCCAAAAGAACACAAAAGTTCATAGGTATTTCATACAAACCATCCATTTGGACTATTTATTATCATTCTTGGAAGATAATAAATTAAAGCTGTAAGTTTGTTAACCGTTGTGTTGTAAACAGGAGGTATTTTAAGCTACGAGGCGGTGGAAGGTGTTATGACAATAGCACGGGCCCCCCATGCTTCGGGTAAGACAACACGCATCCTTCTTTTAAGACTTGCGTATTCTTCACCTTTTGGTTAAATGTTTAACTGCAACAATTTTATTGCAGTTGGGTAGAAATGATGGCTCCTGTGTTTTCAAAAGCAGCATGGCGTTGCGCGTGGTATCTGATTCAGGTATAGAAAAGCATTAAACATTCATGTCTTTAAAAAACAGAAAGTACCGTATTATACTATAATATCTTCGGGTTGTGATTGTGATGATAATATATGCTCAACAGAATGATTTGATTCATGGATGGGGCATTGATTTTCAGCTCGGCTATTGTGCTCAGGTAAATCATGAATCATTTATATAAGATTATCCATCTGGTTATGTTGTTACTGACTTAGATTCTGATCGTGTTTCTACAGGGTGACCGAAAGCAGAAGGTTGGTGTGGTTGATGCTGAATACATAGTTCATCTTGGTGTCCCTTCTCTCGGTGGATCAAACCATGTAAGTAACTGTGTTGACCATGGTGAGGTGGAAAGATGTGCAGGTCGGTGGGTTTTGTTTGGCCCGGATCAAAATACCTGAGTCTGGTTGGGTTGACCCGCAGCTCACTTAATTTAAGTTTTTTTTATAAAAATGATGATTTGAGTGAAATATTACAAATCAATATTATTACAATAATGATCGATATCTTTGAAGCTATTGCGTATTGAAAATAAATTTTGGGCGAGATTCTACTAATTTGACCTATTCTTTTTTAGCTAATAATTTTTTAAACCCATTTGTAAATAAATGAGTTGAAATTCCCATATATAACACATACAAAGACCTTTGTTTTATGCCTTTTTTAAGATTTATTTTGTTTATGGATTTGTAAGCGTGTTCTTATTTCATGTAGGCGAGCAACTCGTCTCTTACTAATCACATGAATACAAAAAATTCAACAAGTATCGATGATCTTGTAAAGACGGTATTAAACTCAAACCAGAATTTAGTGCTCGTAATTTTTTCTTTTATTTTTTATATTCCATTTATGAAATCCATGTTTATGTGATGGCAGTCGAACAGTAGTGAAATTCACGCAGGAGATGACCGGGGCGAGGTACGTCGTATGTAGAGTTAACTGCTTGCATGTGATCCTAATAGCTTTGTGTGCTTGTGGATACACAAAAACACAAAGATTACAATGCTTTTTTTTACTTGCCTTTTGTATTTATTTAAAACAAAAAGGGAGATTTTCTTCGGTCTTGGAAAAATACAAACCTGTAACATTTTGAACGTTTATTCTCGTGTTTAAACGCAGGTGAGGAAGCAGTCGTATACTGAAATGCGCATCTTCTGGCGTAGATGGGACAGGGCAGTTGAAACCGACAAATGCTGGGTTGATCGATACGCAATTGACAAAAAGAAAGATTGATAAATTGTCACAAAGTCGTCAAGTAAATAACCATCTATAATTGTTTGAACAACGTTTACAACCCAAATGGTTGTATACCGAGGAGTCCCTGAGCTCTAAGATGGTAATTATTCATTTTTGGGTTTTTGAATTTTGGTTCCCAATAGATGATTGTATGTATCTTCTTTTGTTGTTTTTTGATGTCCAATATTTGTGAGGAAAGGATGAAGGATGGTTAGGATAGAGCATATGTGAATCAATAGCTGGTGATGTTCATTTTATATATATATATATATATTTAATTTAGAGTTATCTCTCTACTTGTATTAACTTTACATCTATTTAATGTAAACTAGTTTTTAGACCCCGCCGCAACTTAACCTTTTAAAGATGGTGTTAAAGAATTAGTTATGTTGACTGTATTATTTGTCTAGGCAGTAATGATGTTAAAGAAGTAGTTATGTTGAGTTTATTATTTTGTCTAGGCTAAAATGTAAGTTGACTTTATTATTCGTCTAGGTAGAAACACGTAAGTTGTAATTAATGTCATGTGTTTAAAGCAAGTTTCTATAATTCAAGTCTATAATATTTAGTGTTTTACAAAATCAACAGTTAAGAGCACTTTGTAAAATAGGCATGCTCTTTTTTGTTTGTTGAACACACTCAATATACAATTTATAAATAGAGGGGTATTGTAGTTATCTATACTATATATAAAGCGTGAGTGAGGAACCTCTTAAATTTTAAAAGGTACAATCACTATTGCATAAAAGACAATCAATAATGCATAAAATTTTAAAAATTTAAGGGTAATATAGTATTTTTGACATCATGAACGGTTAAGAATGTTTACTTTAGAAAATAGTTACAAAAATGATCCTTCAACTTCAATACAACTTTGTTACTTTTAAAGTAGTTACACATAAACCCTCTATCTTTACCCATTTAATTGACAAATTCATTTAAAAATTTTATTTCTTCAATATCTTTTAATATATTGTGTTTTAAATAAAAGCGAACTTACCATCGCAATATGTTTATTTTTGTTGACGTTTCAATGTAAATTTGGTTCTATTTTGAGGTGTTGATTATAATGTACAAGTCAATTAAACATAAGAGTACAACTCAAATATGCAATATAAACCTAAAATATAATTACAAATTTAACCCTTCAACTATACTTAGTTTTTGTAAATTTAATTAATAATTACACTTTCATTCCCTTAAGTTTACCCGTATAATCATCTATATTCTTTTTCTTTTGTTTTTCATTTATATCTTTGAAAATAATACGTTTTAATAAATTTCAAACATACAATCACGACGTGTTTATTTTTGTCAATGTTCCAATGTAAAAATACTGGTGCGCATGTTATAAACTTATAACCAAAATGATTCGTGTCATTTAAAAAAAATTATCAATTTTGGTTCAAGTCAAAATGTCATCAAAATGAGTTTTGATCATTTTCTTTAAAATACTTTTATTGTTTTGAGTCAACGATTGAGGACTTTGACATGTCAAAACACCCTCGAGTTATAACCGGATGTAAGCCAAATGAGTTTATGTCATTATAAAAAAAAGTTTTAAATCTTGTTTAGGCCAAAACAGGCAAACGTAAAATAAGTTTCAGTCGTTTAAGAAAAAAAAATTGTCAATTTTGGTTCTGGTTAAAACATGTTATAAGCATAATGAGTTCGAGTCATATTAAAACAATGGTTTTGGTTTGCGTCAAAACAATTATATGCAAAATGAATCCTGGTCATTTAAAAAAATATCAAATTTGGCTCTGGGTAGACATTAAATCTTTGGTCGTTTATGAAGGTGTCAAAAGACTCCCAAATAACCGTGACTAACATAGTAGATTTGGTTAAAGTCAAAATGCCCAAAAAAATGAGTTTAGATCATTTTTTTAATATTTTTATTTTTTCGGGTTAACGATCGAAAACTTTGATATGTTAAAATGCGTTCGAGTTATAATGGGATGTAAGCCAAATGAGTTTAGGTTATTATAAAAAAAATTAAAGTTTTATTCAGATTAAGATTGGTAATAAGTAAAATGAGTTTCGAACATTAAAAATAAACTGTCAACTTTGATTTTGGTTAAAACATGTTATAAGCATAATGAGTTCGATTCATCTTAAAAAAAGGTTTTGGTTCGCATCCTAATAACTATATGCAAAACGAATTTGGGTCATTTAAAAAGAATATCAATTTTGCCTATGTGTGAACATTAAATCTTTCGTTGTACATGAAAGTTTCAAAAGACTTTCCAAATAACTGTGACTACCATAATAGATTTGGTTTAGGTCAAAATGCTCAGCAACATGAGTTTCAATCATATAAACTTGGTTTTTATGTCATATGTTTAAAAGGTTGTAACTACTAAAAATATATTAAATATATTGTCGTCACCGCAGCATCGCGCGAGTATATTACTAGTATAGGATATTACACCAGCGTGGTGGGTAGCGAGTGGAGGGTACATGTCCATATATAGCATAACTATCTGTGAACACTTACTAAACTGTCATTTCCATTACTATACTAATTACAATAACTAACACAAATAGAAAGCAAAACTAACACAAACATTGATACTTGGTTTGGTACTATCTTCAGCATGCTTAATTATACTCTCCTTTGAGATGTACTTGATCTTCTAATGTAATGGCTACCGTGCAACAGGTTTAAGCTCTCGCAAAACCTCTTGTGCCAGCTTCGCCAACGGCTACCACTCCTGATCTTAAAAGCCTTTAATAGCATGATGATTAATCATGTTCTCCATAGGGCTATATCATTAACAATCACATTTGGAGCAGTGTCTCCGAGAAGATTCCTTCAAATATAAAAAAAGAGATTAAATAAAAAAATGTTCACAAATAAACCAAAAGGTTCTACCATATCTACATATGGATGCGTAGCCAAATGCTGATTTTCCAAGCAAATGAAACAAATATTAAAATAAGTATGAAAATGCATATGCATTCTATCCCCATTTTTAAGCAATTTTTCCAGACCTCTTAAAGAGATAAAGCACATACAATTAAATTCGATTACATAACTTCAATGTATTTTTCTAAAGATATACAATTTGTGGAATGCAATAATGCTGATAACTAATATATATATTAGAAGACCATTTAAGGTTCAGACCCGTTTGAGCATCATAGCAACACGGTTACCGAAACATGGCTGCAATATAAGTTGCAAATGGAATACCCAATTGCCATCATACGTATATGCCAAGCCAAGTTTAAACCCGATTTCTAGTCAAACAACGTGTATTCATCACAACCTAAAGTTTGATTTCTAAAAACCTGAAACAATGACCTGAAAGTAACCTATCTGCATATAACAAACGACAACAGAAGGACATAAAAAACCCAATTGCCATCATACGTAATCGTGCGAGGCAACATTAACACACTGTAAGTACTTGTAAACCACACATTAAAAACAGCAGGAGTAGCACAGTACCAGATTTAAAGTGACCACGAACTTGCTAATTAATATATAAATGGGCCTACAACACAACAACATACTGTCGGATGACAACACGCGTCTATACAGGTAGAGAATGTGAAGATATGCATAAGGGACTAAGAACATGCTAATTTATATATAATGATAGTGATTAAAATATCATTTTAAGGCTCATAGTTGTATGACTATCATAGCAACACGGCTACACAAACATGGCTGCAGATAGGTTGCATATGGAGTAGCCAACTGCCATCCTACGTATACGCCAAGCCAAGCTTAAACGTGATTGTTAGTCAAATAACGTGTATTCATCACAGCCTAAACTTTTAAGTGATGATACATCAGATGTACATAACCCCCAGAGCCACTAATATGATGAACTAATAGCCATATTGTAACTTTCCTCGAAAGATAGGTTGCAAATAATATACCAATAGCCTTCCTATGAAAGTAATTTATGAAAACCCCATGCGGAATAAATATTAATTTCTCATTCAATCAAAGTTGAACAATAATATAGAAACCCAACCTGTAATCTGAATTGTCGAAACACAACGGTTAGATTCGATGAAAGCGAAGGGGTCAATCAATTCACTATCAATTACTTTGCACAAAGATGAAAGTAACAAAGCCTCAAAAACCGTAGATTTGACAGCCATCACTTCTCCGCGCTACCAACACCGCATGACCGCCGCCTAGGGCAAAATCGGTAACAGTCGACGATGACGGAAGACTTCCCCACACCCGATCCATGCCAAACGTGGCTCAGATTTGGAGTAAACACTACGTCCAGTACATGTTAAACATGAAAAGCTATCCACTAAAACAATTGCGAGCAAACGTCCATGTATGAAACAAATGAAAATCGGTCAACGAATATAACCTTCAAACAAAATTAACAGTAACACTAATAGTACAAAATCAGTCACGTAATTAAACCATTAAAGGTTTCCCGAATTTGATTAAAGCAAATGATTAAGCGGATAACACCAATGGTTCGATCACAAAAACTACACCCAAATAATCAACGTAATTCATAAATTGCAGCTAAACGGTAACAACTATGAATCAAATTAAGCAAACACATACAACAATAAAGGAATGTAAATAAAACTAAATAAAACAACTGTTACCTAGTTACGTCAATGATTGACGAAATCAGAGCAACCGACGCCTGGAAACGACACCAAAACCGTGGCAGACAATTAAAAGGAACAACATGAGACAACCAGTTCGTGGCTGATACGACACCACCGCCACTTCCCAAAATTCGATCGTCTTCGCCTACAGTTTCAAAATGGAACCTGTCACCAGTCACAACATCACCATCGTCGCCTAGGGTTACCAAAATAGAACCCGACAACAGAAGAATCAGAGCCGTAACAGGCAAAATCGGAACCACAAAACTGGCCAGTCATACTTCCGGAAGCCAACAACAGACAAATCAGAGCCATGCAGACAAAATCAACACAATGACACCAACGGCCATCGAACCCAGCCGTCCCAAGCCACCAATGCCACACCACGACGACACTACCGCCGCCTAGGGTTTCGAAAGAAAACCCGGCAACAGTAGGTGGGGTTGAAGATGATGGTACCGGAGCTCTAAGACGTCTGCGATGGTACCAGATGTCGGAACGGTGGAGAAATGTATCTAAAAGTGAGAGTATGATTGCATTAACCCACCAAAATTGGGTTGCACATTTCAGTATTCCACAGAAGGTTCTAATGCCAAAATCAACGGCTTACCTCCACCATCGCTACCGCCTAGGTTTCCGAGATGGAATCCGGTAACGACCACCACCGCCACCATAAACTACCTAAAACGGTTGTCGGCAACGATGGTTTACCAACATCTACAGCCGCCATCGCCATACACGGCTCAACAGTCATATGGTGAGATAAATACGATGGCTACGGCGGTGCACGAACAACCAGTGTCACATGGATGGGGAATATCATATATGAAGATACACAGGGAGAGGGAGAGAGAGAGAGAGAGAGAGAGAGAGAAAGTGTGAGTGAGATCGGTGGGTATTAAAGTTAGGCTATATGCAGTGGATGGGCTACAATTGGAGGCGAATTGTGACACGTGAGGTTTTTGGGGTGTAATAGTGTAGGGGCTACAAGTTGGGCCCATAGTGTGTTATTTTATTAGTTTCTTTTTATAACTAAACTATCAATCAATCATACCCAGTAAAATCCCACCGACAGCAGAGCTATAGGTAGGGTCTGGGGAGGGTGGGATGTAGGCACACCGTACCTCTATCCAAAGGAATAAAGAGGTGGCTTCCAGAGAGACCCTCGGCTCTAAACATACACTAAACTAATTAAATAAAAATCAATTTATTTAGATAATTAAATAAAAATGCATTAAATTTAGAAAGAAATACAAAAAAAATTAAAAAACATAACTAATAATGCATTAAAATTAAAAAAAAATACATAACTAAAAATATTAAAAAAACATAACTAGATAACATACTAATATTCATAATATTTGCGCATTTTTTCAATTCGTTGTCGTTGTAATAATGCGGCCTCTTCGTGTAACCCGGCCGCTTTGAGGGATTCGTATTTTTCACTCAATTCCCGCAATTCCAACATTTGGTCAATCTTTTCTTGTTGTTTGCTGGTTTCTTTCATGACATTGTTGAGTTTCTCGACACATTTTTTTGTTTTTTGATGATTTTTCTCATGGTAGCGGCGACTTCCACCAGTGTAGGTTGGTTCGGGTTGTTTGTAGGATTCATTTTGCTAATTTTTTTGAAGAATTTGGGGTATGAATTATGTATGAAATGGTGAAGAAGGTGTATGTTTATATATATATATATAGTTTAATTTTTATATATATATATAGCCGTTACCCCCAACGGTAACATTATTATTATTATTATATTATTATAATTCAAGCGAGCAGGCGACAAATTATTCCCGCCCCCGCCCCTTTTCGCCCAATTATCGCCGGGGGACCAGTGTTCATCCCCTTTATCGCCCCATATTCGCCCAAATTCTCGCCCAGTACGTTTGGCCTTACAGAGCAGGTGTAAAGCCACAGAGAACACGTGTTACTCTCTCAACCCAACCCAACATGTACAATGTTAAAAGCAAGAAGTACAACTGTTTATGCACAAAGTAGATGTAAATTAATATATATATAAATTGCATTTCTTAATATTTTAACATTAACGTATCATGTTTAGTGTGGGTTTGTTGAGTCAGTCTATGCTCTCACCACGAAAGACATGGTTGCAGCAAAAAGGGTGTTAGTATCAAGAATACTATATGGAGTGGAGTTTAAAAGGAACCTAAGTACAAATTTTGAAAGGGTACGGACCGAGTACTCATTGGTCGACCACGAACGTGTGTTCATGATCCTTTCTCATGGATACTGCTTTCTCAGGTCGCCACCGATTGCTCTTCTTTCTTATCATATTTAAGTGTTTTTCTTATCCTATTTTTACTTACCTTGTACATGGTTGCTTTGATGTTTTTACGGTACTATAAGGGTTGAGGTCACTCTTATGTCAATGGTCCCCATGGAACAACTGTCAACAAACTTGAAAATGACTTTTTTCCATAGTCACATGAAATGCGGTACGGTTCGGTACGCGGTATGGAAACTGGTACGCGGTTCGAGCATTTCAAAAATTCGGTACGAGGGGGTAGGTTCATTTGGAACGCCAATTTAGTACGTGGTACGGTGTACCATATAGTTGGGTTCATCGTATCATATGCAAAACTATTTAAATAGATATTTTGTAATAATTTATGTAAGTTTATAAAATAAGTTGAGTAAAACTAACTTTAACTAAGCTTTATTTATGTTTTTATATATAAATAACATTTATCTTTAAAGTCAAGGGTAAATGTTAATAAAAACTCTATCTTCAAGGGTAAAAAGTGTAAACTCTAAATATAAAATGTATAAGATACGTAAACCTAATTTCCACAGTTGACGGCCGCTTTTTTCTGCTCTGTCTTCTCTAGCAACTCTTATCCACGTTCTTCTCCTATTTCAGTTACAAAAGTGCTCGATTTGCCCATGTTATGGCCGGTTCGCGTTTTTTAACGATCCCAAACACCGATTTTATTAACCTAAAACGTGAATTTGATGAAAATTGTCTGATTCTTGCAACAAACCGGTACGGTTAATTTCAACGATCCAGATCGCGTTTCGGTAGTGATCAGTACGATTTTGTACCCGTTTCCGGTACGAACGATCCGGAACGTAGATCGCGGGTGATACCACGTTTCCTGTGACTACGCTTTTTTCTAATTTACCTTCTACCTGGTTGCTTTGATGCTTTGTGGGCTATTTATTGTTTTCAGGCACAACACTCTTTACTAACAAAATAACAAGTGGTGGAACTTAATAAATAATTAAAGGAGGGGGGCAAAATATTACCCATAAAAAACTAACTTTTTTACCAAGTAAACACAGTGGTGGATCCAGAATTTTTTTTCACATGGGTCGAAAAATTTTATGGGCGGTTGTATATTGTCATGTAAATATTTTTTTTGTCTCTTGCCAACCCGGGTCGGGTCACATAATAAAAAGATGAACAAAATTAAATAACAAATACATAACAAAATCACGTCAATCGCAAGGCGCAATGCACTTTGGTTGGCTTATTTTATTGTAAGGTTAACTACTTATTTACCGATCAAACTGATTTCAAACTAAACTACTAATAGTTTCTATATGTTTTACAAACATAAAAATAACACCTATATAACTTGGAAAAAAATAAATAAAAAAACAAGTGCATTTAACGATTTTGGAAGTGAAACTGTGTAGTGTGTTTATGATAATATATGAATGATATCATACAAATATTAAGAAATTCATAGTATAAATAGATATAGAAAAGATAGGTGTAATATAATCATTAAGGAAACCTAAGGGGTTAAACTGAAACTTGTATTAATTCATTCTTTTAACCTAGGAGGCCGTCATTCCCTTGGTTATTTCCTATCGGCAATAGATATAGAAAAGATTTGTGTTCAAATCAGAATCAGTCATCACATAATCTGTGATTCTGAGATCATTCACAATGGCCAGAAATTTTTCAAGAATTGATTTCAATCTCTCACAATCCTTATATTGGAACCTCTCAAGTTGTTGCGTGAGTCTTTGCTTCTTGATGTTCTTCAGCTCTTAATTACCTTCAAACATCTCAAGAATTGCATCATACATTGCCTTTGTAGTTGTATGATGTGCAACTTTTGTGAGAATTTCCAAAGACAACCCCAATTTGATCATTGCAGTGCTCTATCATCCACTTTCCTCATTCTCACACCCACGACTGGGTTAGCATTTGTTCCTTCTGGCACATACAGACCATTTTTGATGGAGTTCCACATGTCTACATCATTATAACAAACCGCAGCTTCAAACAATACTTTCCACTTGATGAAATTTTCCTGTCCATACAACCTTGGAATTTTGTTAGTAGAAACCTCTTTGCTCTTCAAAACCATGCATATTTTTGGTATTTTGTAAAACAATTTTAAAGAGAAATAGGTAAAAATGTAAACAGAGTCAAAAATCGAATTTAAGAATCAATCAGATCTGAAAGTGAAATCTTCAGATCTGATGTATCTGGTTCGATTGGAACAAGATCTAGTGATAAAAATACAAACTTCAAGTAAAAACAAGTGAAATAAGACACCAAATATTGCAGATCTGGAAGAATAAAGAAGAACAGAGTTGCTGACGTCAGGATCCAATGGAACAGTACTCAACTCACGTCATTCTTCATCTTCAGGTAATCAATAATAAGCAACGATTCCTCACTCAAACAGCAGCAAACGGGCTCTGATACCACTTGCCAGTCCCGTATGATCACTCAATCACTCAATATTAATGTCGGAACCCACACAAAGATGTGTCGACAAGAGGTTTAACGGCTTGCTATTTAGAGTAAGAACAAATGTATGTTAACGGCGGAATCACTAACACACAAGATTGTTGCTTAAAGATTGTTGCTTAAAGATTGTTAAATGTAACACACACAGACATTAACTCAAAAGATTTTCATTTATAAAAAAATTCAAACAAGTGCAAATCAATTAGGGTTTCTGTAAGGAATGTTTATCCGTACAAATCTTAGGACAACCGTCACACTCTAATCAGGAATATTCAGTAAGTCTGAAAACTGTAAGGATTGTCTGCAGTAGTTCTTAGGAGGCGTGCCCTAGATTATTCTATTTATAGGCATGCCTCCTGACAGCTGTCCTAACTTCTAGAAACCCTAATGATTGATACATATTCATAAAACATATTACAAAAGATCTAAGTGTTAAAACAGGTCTTTCGGGTAGACTTTGTATCTTTTGTCTTCTTTGAGCAGACCTGGTAACATTGAAGTGTGTTGGCAAATAGTTCCCTGGATAGACTTTACTTAGAGTATCTTCTTAGAAAATACTCACACAGCAGACTTCAATCTTCTTGATCATAGCAAACTTTGCTCGATATGGTCCTACGAGCAAACTGTTCTTCATGAATCCCTTCAACTCTTTGTTAAAGAATAACTTATTGAGCAAACAGAAGTGTGCTGGTAACACTGCTTGACTTATGCTGGTAGCACTGTAGCCTGCTCGGAGTTGAACCTTGCTAGAGAAAGTACTTTAGAATATTTCCTGATCAACTTTCTACAAGCATGCTCGGACTACTGTTTATTAATCAAACCTTGCTAGAATTTCCAAAATACTTGGCTTCATCAGCTTGGTTTAGTCAATGGTTTGCTGGTAAGCAATATATGCTCGACTTGAAGAACACAATTGCTAGACAAAGTGAACCATGCTTGGATTATCACTTAGAAGACTTCAAGAAGATAAACCTTGCCCGAAAGGCAAAATACCTTGCTAGGACAAGTAAAACCTTGCTAGGAGATCCAAGTGTGGTCGGTTTCCATACTTAGCCATATCAGAGGAGTGTTGAGAAGATTCCAATCTCCTTTAAGTCATATCATATCAAATCTTTGACCCAACATTGTTTTTAACACGTCTGTAAATTGCTAAAATAAACAAAAATTTAAATAAATTGAATTTTTAAACATAAAGAAGGTCTTCAAGCTTAAACTTTATGCAAAACTAATGGAACAAGATCTTCATTAAACCTAAACTTTCTACAAACTTTTTTTAACAAAAAAACTAATAATAATTGGATAATTATGCAAACTAATAAATGAACAAAAAACTAATAATAATTCAACATATCAAATTCTACAAAACAAAAACTAAAAAAAATTCAACATATCAATTTCTACAAAAAAAAAAACTAATAGTAATTCAACAAATCAATTTCGAATTCCATTGCTGACAAAGGGATCGAACCGGAAAAAGGTTCTGATCGAAAGTCGGGAGATAAAAGTTTCATACAAGTAATCTGGGAATTCTAAATTTCTGGTTTCATAGACTCATTTAGGTAAGAGTCTCGGGTTCGGTCTTTTCAGGCTTGTTTTGAAGGCAGGGCAGTCCATCTCTAGCATATTGAAGTTTTCACCACTCATTACAAGATTGTAATAATCATCTTCTGATGGATTATCTTCAAGGTTAAGATCACACTATCTACAAAGAAAATAAAGTTTATGATGAATATTGAATACCATGTAATAATACAACTCGTGCTTGAGAAGCAACTCTCGAGTTCTCGTAAGTCAAAGCGAGCCAAGCTCAAGCTAGGTTACGCAAAATAAACATAAATCGATAAACACGACATCAATAATCAGTCTATGAACATCAGTTAAACATGATTTCAACAAAATCTGTTGAGTCAAGAATTTGACCCAAATGAGGAGATTTGACCTAAACGAAGAATATGGAAGATTGGAATCTTCTCAACCTCCTCAGAAACTGCTAAGTATTGAATCCGAGCACACCTTGGACCTTCGAGTAAGCTTTTACTTAGCCGAGTACGAGATTTTGCCTTCCGGGCAAGGTTTACTTCAAATAGTCTTCTTAAGTGGATATCCGAGCAAGGTATGCTTTTCAGTGATTTCCGAGTAAGGTTCATTAATTTGGCATATCCGAGTAAGGTTCACTTTGTCAAGCAGGATTGTTCTTCAAGACCAAGTATTTTACTCTTCCGAGTAAGGTTTGGTCAACCAAGTCCAAGAAGCCAAGTAATTGGAAGACCGGGCAAGGTATTCTTTAATAATTATGGTCCGCGTATACTTGATGAGTTGATGGAATATCTCTAAGTTATATCGAGAAGGTTCTGCTCGAGTAAGGTATGTACTCCCGAGTACGCCTTATCAATAAGTTGTTCAACTGACAATGAGCCGAACAGGATCATAGAAGAACAAGGTTGCTCGTAAGGATTTGTCGAGCAAAGTTTGATAAGTCCAAGAAGATTGAAGTCTACTCGGTGAATATTTTACTTGGTAAAATATTTGTTAAGTAAAGTCTACCCGGAAACTGATTCCGAGTACACTTCTATGTTTACCAAGTCTGAAGGAAGGCCGAGTACGCTGCGTACTCGGAGACTGAAGTTTAATGAAAAGCCTACCCGGAAGACTTGTTTTACACTTAGTATATTTTTGAATATGTAAATTGAATATGTACTATCGGATAGGGTTTCTAGAAGGAATGACAGTTGTCCTAGGTTGGCAGGCCTATAAATAGAATAATTAGGGCACGCCGCCAAGGACACACACGAGAGACAGAGTGCACAATACGGATAAGACCGACACATTAATTGAGAGAATATTGTGTGTGTGACGGCTGTCCTAGGATTCCTTCTAAACCCTAATCGGTTATCCTTTTGTATGATTAACGTTATATAAATGGAAATATTTTGAGTGAATCCTTTGTGTGTCTTCGTATTTTGAATATTCATTGCAACCGTATGTTTGTTATTGATTCCGCCTTTAACAAACGGTCATCTTTCTAAATATAGTAACCCGTCATTAACTCTCTTGTCAACACGATTAATTTTGTGTGAGTCATGACATAATTGATTAAGATCCGAGCCGAATCGACCATCATAAAAGGGACCTGACAAAATCCGATCTTATAAACTTTCAATAGTATAATCTAATACACAAAATCAAACCAATTACACCACAAATCATACAAATATAGGTAAAGTACACAAATCAACAAAGTAATAATACATGGAGTTGTATATGTGTGGCAGTGGGCGGTGGAGGTGGCGGACCTGTGGCAGGCGAAGGGCGGCAGAGGTATAGGGTTGTCTGAGAGGGACCGACGGAGGTAGGGGAGAGGCGGTAGAGGTGTGGGGTGGCTGGAGAGGGCGCAAGGCAACAAGGGAGGGGCAACGGAGGTGTGTGGTGGCCGAAGAGGGGGCGGCGGTGGAGAAGAGAGAAGAGGGGTGGAGGTGGAGAAAAAAGGAGAGTGGTGAAGGAGTTGCTAGGGTTGATGGAAGGGTTTGATGAGAACAAATGATGTTTGAGAAGATGTTAGAAGCTCATCGTCCAAGTCTTCTTCAAGAAAAGAAAGCGCAGACCTTTTTTAGTGAAATGTCTTTAAAAAACAAATACACTGCAGATTTCAACGTTTGCGTGCCGTAGGCAAAAGATGCCAGAAAGAGTTTTTGAGAAAAATCAAACAGCCCATTAATCTCACAAATAGCTAATCTTCAGAGAAACCCTAGATAATTCTTGCGTGAGATGCTTATACCTTAATAACTCCTTATGATGAGACTAATGTGTATTGGTTTATTCACTCGTTTAAAACGCAGTATGAAAGAAAACATAAAGTTTTGATAACCCTAGGGACTAAACATATTAACTTTCTAAAGCTCACCACATTAGTTAAACCTCAGACCACTACCTTCATTCAATCCACAAAACCCTACGCCACCGCCGGACCACTACCAATCATGTCTCTAACCCGCTTACTCCAGCGTTCACTCCGCCGCCCCCAACCCACCACCATAACCTCCAACCTCAAAACCATGACTCTCCAACCCACAAACTCTAATCCCCTTCCGCTCCTTCGCTTTCTCCTCCGCCGAGGAAGCCGCCGCAGAACGCCGCCGCCGCAAACGCCGCCTCCGCATCGAACCCCCACTCCACGCGCTCCAACGCGACCCCAACGCCCCTCGCCCTCTCCGCGACCCGAACCAGCCCGACACCACTTCCGCCCTCGTGGGTCCCCATCTCAGCCTCCACAACCGCGTCCAGTCCCTTATCCGTGCCGGGGACCTCGACAACGCCTCCGTTGTCGCCCGCCAGTCCGTCTTCTCCAGCACCCGCCCCACCGTCTTCACCTGCAATGCCATTATCGGCTCCATGTATCGTGCCAAACGCTATGCCGACGCCATCGCCCTGTTCACTTACTTTTTCAAGCAATCCAATATCATCCCAAATGTGGTTTCCTATAATTTTCTAATCATTTCCTATTGCGACAACGGGGAGGTTGATAAGGGGTTAAAGGTCTACCAGCATATCAAGGAGAATGCGCCTTTTGGCCCCTCCGCGGTCACTTTTCGTCATTTAACGAAAGGGTTGGTTGACGCCGGACGAATCGATGAAGCGGTTGGTTTGTTGTGGAAGATCGTAAATGATGGCCATGGGGCTGATTCTCATGTGTTTAATAATATCATATTAGGGTTTCTCAGTTTGGGGAATTTGGATAAAGCGAACGAGTTTTTCGACGAGCTTAAGAGTCGGTGTTTGGTTTATGACGGTATTGTGAATGCCACTTTTATGGAATGGTTCTTCAGCAACGGTAGGCCGAAAGAAGCGATGGAGTCTTATAAGTCTTTGTTAGATAAAGAATTTAAGATGGTTCCTGCTATGTGTAATGTGATTTTGGAGGTACTGCTTAAATGGGGCAAGAAAGCCGAGGCCGAGACGTTGTTTGATAGTATGCTGGATCGACACACGCCACCTGTCGTTCAGGCTGTCAATTCCGACACGTTTAATTTGATGGTTAATGAATGTTTTAAGGAGGGTAAAGAGTTGGAAGCTTATAATGTGTTCAAGAAAGCCGGTAGAGCTCCAAAGTCGAAGCCTTTTGCGATGGATACGGCAGGGTTTAATAATATTATTATGAGGTACTGTGAGAAAGATATGGTGGATGATGCGGAGAAGATGTATGTGGAGTTATGTAGTAAATCTTTATCACCTGATGTTAACACTTATAGAACCTTGATTGATGGTTATTTGAAATTAGGAAGAATTGATGAGGCGATAGAGAAGTATGCCAAGGAACGCGGGGGGAAACCCACGTGACTTCTCCAAAACCTTTAGACCAACTGTTGCAAATGCGGGAACGTCCAAGTTTGCAAGGGACATTGCGGAAGCAATCGCCCCGAAGAGTGCCAAACAGATGTCCAACATCGGCACTTATGATGGTATATCCGACCCAGACGATCACTTGAACAGATTCATAGCGGGGGCAACCGTCAGCAACTGGACGGAACCCACGTGGTGTTATATGTTCCAGATGACGCTGGTTGGAGCGGCCAGGGCGTGGTTTGATCGTTTACCGGTCCACCACATCTATGATTGGGCGGATTTCCAACACAAGTTCAGCCAGCACTTCAGTCAACAGAGGAAATATACTGAAGAGCAGTGGACGATCCTCAACTGCTTTAGAGAGGATGATGAATCTTTACTAGACTTCATCACTCGCTTCAACTCGAAGAAGCTGAGTCTGGGCACCATAAGCGAAGATCTTGTTCGCGCCGCTTTCATCCAGGGCGCCGAATACCCAGAGCTTATCCGCACGTTGATGGGTAAAGACGGCATGCCATCCGCATGGGATGCCATCATGACAGCAGCTAAACGCTTCGCGGAAACGGAAAAGCAACTGGGTAGAGATCTTCCCCAGAGCACAAACCTCTACACGCAGAGAACTAGAGAAAACAACGTCCGGACCGCCCGGCAAAACAAAAAGAGGAAGCTAGGTATTTGGCAGTCAAGGGTAAACTTTGACACCTCATCCAGCTCTCGCCCTCTAGTAGGCGGAAGGGATAACACGCACCCATCAAGCCGAAAACCCCGGTGGATGCCACTCACCAAAAGCGTCACGGAGATATTTGCCACCGAAAAACTCCCATGGCCAAAAGCCCCAATGATCCGGCAGCGACATAACGCGGATCAGAGCAAATCCTGTGACTTCCACGGGACAAAGGGTTACACCACTGAGGAGTGTACATCCTTGAAGGATATTGTTGAAACATTCGTCAAGGATGGAAGACTTACACACCTTGTGGCATCAATCATAAATGGAGGGAGGAATGATAACCGATACAAAGGCAACGGACGAAAGCCCGTTGACATCAGCATCCACATGGTTCATAGTAACGTCAGAGGAAGAAAAAGACGAACGACAGAACCATGCGCGTGGAAGGAAGCTGAGGTGCGCTTCCCGCGAGTGCCAGGAGGACCCAGCAAAGAAGGCCCTATCGTCATCAAAAGCCAGCTGGGGCACTACATCACTTCCCGCACTCTTGCTGACAACGGTGCCTCGTCAACGGTTATGTACAGGCAGTTCTTCGACAAGCTAGACGACGAAGACAAGGAACGCCTGGAAACGGTCTACGCCTCGATGGAAGGGTTCGACGGCAGCACAAACACCCCCTGGGTATCCTATCTTTCCCCGTCATTCTCACGGACGGGAAACACTCCCGCACAGAAGACGTGGACTTTGTCGTAATGAGGAAGCCACACCACACGTACTACATTCTCTTCGGGAGAGACGGGATGGCAAGATTCAATGCCGTGGTATCTTCAGTCCACGGCATGATGGGATGGCCAACAGTTGAGGGTGTAGCGATGATCACCGGTATTCCCCAGGTATGCATCGCATCTGTCTCATCCAAACCCAAACCAAAGATGGCTAAACCAACCATCACCGAACCAGAAGAATGGGCCTTCAATGGCAAATACCCTGACCAGGCTGTTACCATTGGCCCAACAATCACCGATCCTACGCGCACCTTACTCAAACGCTTGCTACAGAGAAACGCTGACATCTTCGCGTGGACACCAGCTGACATGACTGGTGTACCTCGAAGTAAGGCAGAGCATAAGCTCAAGTGTGACCCGGCTTTTACGTCAGTCATACAAAAGCGCAGAGTAATGGGGGCGGAACAAGCTAACGCGTGTAGAACCCAAGTCAAGGAACTCCTTGACGCGGGCATCGTACGCGTTAGCAGATATCAAACATGGGTTGCAAATCCCGTCATGGTACCGAAATCTAACAAACAATGGCGCATGTGCATAGATTTCAAAGACTTAAACAAAGCATGCCCCAAAGATTGTTACCCGTTACCCGAAATTGACCTTAAGGTAGATTCGTTAGCACCGTTTCGCCTTAAATGCTTCCTTGATGCGTATAAGGGGTACCATCAAATCCACATGGCCGTTGACGATCAGGACAAAACCGCATTTCGGACGCCCGATAGCACATTTTGTTATCAAATGATGCCATTCGGACTTAAGAATGCCGGGTCCACATACCAACGCCTGATGGACAAAGAGTTTCATGCCCAAATTGGGAGGAACTTGGAAGTCTACATGGATGACTTGGTCATCAAAAGCCCTGAGCCAGAAGCAATGTTGAAAGACATCGAAGAAACTTTCAACACGCTCAGAAAGATAAACATGAAGCTCAACCCGAGCAAGTGTTCCTTTGGGATGGAAGAAGGGAAGTTCTTAGGAGTCATTGTTGCTAAAGATGGCTTCAGAGCGAACCCTGAAAAGGTCGAAGCCATTATCAAAATGGAATCACCTACTACCATCAAGCAAGCTCAGACACTGAATGGACGACTAGTCGCACTTAATCGCTTTTTGGCAAACCATGCGGATAGGTCGTTCCCATTCGTGTCGACATTGAGAAACTGCTTAAAGAAAACGCACTTCCGCTGGACACCAGAAGCGGAAGCAGCTTTTCAGGAAATTCGGTCATGCTTGATCGAACTCCCAACGCTCACAGCACCAGAAGCGGGGGAGGAATTAATCCTATACCTTTCCGCCACAGATAGAGCAACCGGAGCAGTCATGCTAGTAGAGCGGAAAGGCATCCAGATGCCAATCTACTATGTTAGCCGTGTCCTAACAGACGTAGAAACCCGGTACTCTACCCTGAAAAAATTAGTCTTAGCACTTGTACAGGCTTCACGCAGGCTAAGACGATATTTCCAAGGTCACCTAATCACCATTCTCACCAACTTCAAACTTGCAAACGTTCTAGGCAAACCCGAATTGTCAGGACGCCTAGCCAAATGGGCAATAGAATTGGGAGAATACCCGATAAAGTACAAGCCAAGACCAGCCATAAAAGGCCAGGTCTTGGCCGACTTTATTGCAGAAGTCCCCGCTTCGCGGGAGAGAGAGTGCCAGGAGGAGGCTCAACCCTCTCCAGCACAGGACATCGATGATGTCTGGCGACTCTACACTGATGGAGCAGCCAGCAACGAGGGTTCAGGCGCAGGGTTGAAACTAACCAACCCAGCAGGCCAAGAATACACTTACGCTATTCGACTGGATTTTCCAAGTACGAATAACGAAGCGGAGTATGAAGCATTCTTGGCCGGGCTGGGAATTGCGCGTAAGATGGGAGTGAAAAACTTGGAAGCCCACGTGGATTCCATGTTAATAGCCAACCAAATAAACGGGACGTACACGGCCGTGAACGACACAATGGCCCTGTACCTCGCACAAGCAAAAACCCTTATGCGCGATTTTAACGATTGTAAAGTCATACACGTCAAGCGTAGCGAAAACAAATCTGCGGATGCGTTAAGCAAGCTTGCATCATTAGCCTTCACCCACTTGGGAAAGGACATCCGCATTGAACTCCTTGGAGCACCATCAGTCCCGCACAAGGAAATCTGTGTCATCCAAACCGGCACAGAAACGTGGATGACACCAATAATAAATTACCTTGCGGCGGGTATACTACCAGAGCCAAAAACACAGGCAAGAAAAATACGCTGTAAAGCACTGAACTATCAACTCATCGATGACATCCTTTACAGGCGTAATTTTCTTGGCCCACTCCTAAGATGCGTGGACAACCAAGATGCTGGCTACCTCCTAAAGGAAGTACACGAGGGCATCTGTGGAATACACGCAGGTCCACGCGCTGTTGTAGCTAAGCTAAACAACGCGGGATACTTTTGGCCGGGGATGCATACGGATGCGCTGGCATACATCAGAAAGTGTAGGTCTTGCCAGCTCTACGCACCCAACACGCATCGCCCGAAGAATGAACTTGTTCCAGTCACCTCTTCATGGCCATTTCAGAAGTGGGCCATCGATGTGACGGGCCCATTTCCCACATCAGCAGGGAACGTTCAGTTTCTAGTGGTAGCCATCGACTACTTCACCAAGTGGATAGAAGCAAAACCCTTAGCCCAAACAACCGCAAAACATATCAAAAAATTTATTTGGGAATTTATTATTTGTCGTTTTGGACTTCCACAGAATTTGGTGAGCGATAACGGCACCAACTTTGCTGACAAGAAGCTACAAAAGTGGCTGGAAGAACTTCAAATCACCCACACCTTTACCTCAGTGGCGCACCCGCAGGGTAATGGTGAGGTGGAAAGAGCAAATAAGAGCATCGTCGACGGCATAAAGAAAAGACTCTTGGAACACAGATCCGGCTGGGTGGACGAAGTTCCACACGTCCTTTGGGCAAACAGAACGCTGAAAAAGGCCAGTACGGGAGAAACCCCGTTCAGCCTCACTTATGGCACTGAAGCCATGGTCCCGGTCGAAATTGGTTTACCCTCACCAAGGGTCTTGATTTAGCCAGAAGACAATGATGCGGAAAGACGGTTAGACCTTATGCTAACCGAAGAACGCAGAGACTTAGCCGCAGCGCGTGAAGAGAACTACAAGCGACAAATGCAAAAGTACTACAACACGCGGGTAAAACTCTGCAACTTCAATGTCGGAGACTACATACTGCGTAACAACGAGGCTTCGAACCAAGAACGCCCAGGAAAGCTGGCCCCGGTCTGGGAAGGGCCATACATTATCAAAGAAGTTTTGGGAAAGGGCGCATACCGGCTCGAAAGGCTCGATGGCACCCCCATCCCAAGAACATGGAATGGAGCTCAATTACGCAAATGTTACATGTAGATCAATTCCAAACTTGTAAAGAAAAGGCCTAGAGCCACTTCTAATGGAAATGATTCTCCTTTATCACATTGTGTTGATAGCCTTACCTTTAATACTTATGAACTTTCCACACTGATATGCCGGTATTCACCGCATAAATAAGTGTGTAAAGAAGTAAGTCGTTGCGTGTGAAAGGCGGCAAAACCCGCATAAACACAAAAAACGGTAAAAATTTCTAAGGAAAAGATGAGGAAAACCTTCACGCAGGTCAGATATAGGTAAAGTTTAGCCATCCTACTGAGTGAAAGTGACGGTCTTACCCGCACAATCATGAGAGAGGAAGCAAAACTTTAACCTATTATCTGCCACGTTGAAAGGTTAACTTATCCAAAGTACTCAAGAAATTGCTAAGTTAAACTAAAATATGCGTGAAACAAAACATATAAGGTTTACAAGGCAAGGCATTAACAAATAATTTATATTCCATCAAAATTCAAATATTACAAGAATTCCTGGGCATAAACCCGCATACAAAAATATAAATCTATTCTAACAGAGGGAAGAGATCTAAAGGATAAAGCTTCAGGACCACTCCCGCTTGAACCCGCACCATCAGTTGAGTGTAGCGGTTCAAGGAAAGCCTTGAGAATAGCTAGCCCATCATCAGCAGCAGCAATCTCGTTCACCTTCCCCACCACCGGATGCGGGAAGGCAGCATACTGATTCACTGCCTGGTCATAAGCAGCTTCAGTATCCACGTCATAAAGAGGGAAGCTGGAAGGCGGGATGCCCTGTTCAACAAACCCTAGACCAAGCAGGAAGCCAGCCTTTTCCCCATCCTCATGAGAAGCGTTGAGGGATGCGCTCATAGCATCGTCATAGGATGTGTTCGTGAGAACCCGATGCACAACCTACAAAAAATATATATGCATCAAAAACTTCTAAGTATAAAGAAAAGCGTAAAGATATTATGAAGCTACGCATACCTGCGACAACGCTTCTCGTAGAAGCCATTCCTTTGTGATCAGAGCTTCCTGGAGGGCAGCTTGAGCTTGGTCACGGGCGCTTTCGGCTTCATTTTTGTTAAGGTTGGCAAGCAACACTTCCTTAGCAGCAGCCTCTTCAACGCCCTTCAGCTTACGCTCAGTACGGTCAAGCATACCCTTCTGGTCCAGGAGCTCTTGGAGTTTCTTGGCATCTTCTAAAGCCAAAGCATCATGAGCCTGCTGAAGCCTCTCTAGTTTGGCTTTAAGCTCCTCATTCTCGGCGCGTAGAGGCTCAACAATGGCTTCAGCTTTGGTGGCCCTCTCGGTCGCGTTCCGCGCAGTTTCCTTAGCCAACCTAAGCTGTTCGTTAACAGCTTGGGTAGCCTTGGAACGGGCCTCGAGCCGGGCCTGAACTTCAACCTCGAGGGCCTTGAAGGCCTTTTCCTTCTCCGCAGCAATGGCGGAAAGCCTCTTATTCTCCTCCCGGATTGCTCGCGCCTGAGCCACTTCCAGGCTACGCGCCGTCTTTAACTTGTCGTTTTCACGACAAAGCAACTCGACGCGCGGCTGCATCCGGGCAAGGAGGATTCGGAGCTCATTCGTTTGCCTACCCTTTTGGTAGCTAGACATGGCCTCCCCCAACGCACCGCTTGGGGCTGCGTGACGCGTCCACTCGACGCAGTCCACAGCCGTTCGAAGGGTTGTTCCCTGGCGGATGTTCCACCGTGGAACATACACCTCATTGGAATCCGAAACTGCAAAAACAAAAAACAGTTAGGAAAAGATGATATATAAAAAAAAAAAAGATAATAGGCCAAAATAACCCTACGCACCTGTAGGGTCGACAACAGGCCGGTAGCCGCCAAACCCATCACCCGAACCTAAGGGATATCCATCCAAGAGGTCGGGGAGATGGGAAGGAGGCAGAGATTGGCTACAAGCCCCAACCCTGAACGTACCTGAGAGACCACCCGTGGTCGCTGGCGCCGGAGAAGGCATTGTAGAGGCCCCTGCGGTAGAAACCAACAGAGGTGAACTCACTAGAGGTGAACTCACAACCGTGGCCGTCGCTGCGGAAGAACCCGCAGGAAAAACCACCGCCGGCTCAGTGAAGGATTCCGTGAAAATGACACTGACAGCCGGCGGAGATGATGTTACAGTTGGAACAGTTGCCTCAACGGGATGAGCAACTGAACCAATGCTGCAAACAGGCGCAGCCGCCTGGGTCATCGCCTCGGGTAGGTTGACCAAACCTACCGTCATGGGTCCAAAGATGCTCCTTCCCGCTCCACTATGGAATGCGGTTGCATCCACGCCTGCACGAAGACAAGATATATAAGTATGATGGCGGAAAGATATGCAATTAAGCGGAATATAATTTATACTTATGAGTTTTCTTGAGCTTGAAGGTTCTGACAGACGGGGACGAACCCGATGGAGCTGGCCTCTTCACGCTAGTCACCGTCGTAGAACTTGGTTGCTCGGAGGTGACAGCTGTCTCAACCTCCGAGACAATTGTCTCACCACCACCAGGGTTCCCCGCCGCCTCCTCGCTTTCAGTCTCGGAGTCAGACTGATTTCCTAGGTCGACGGCGGAGGTAACCTGTGGATTCCTCATCAGAAGATGACAAAATTAGAGGAATTCCAGCAGATGTTTGAGCATGGAGAGGGCGAGGGTTAAAGAAACCCTTACCTGGCCGTGTGGCGCTCAGAATCTCGTGGCCAGGCGGGTAGACCTCCACAAACCGATCCGCCGTTTGCTCCAGGATGGGCAACTCGTTCTCATCGAGAGCACGAGTACCCAGCCGAGCGGGACCACCGCTCTCACGTGGTTGCAGAAGCGACTGCAAGTTGTTTCCCTCTGAAAATAAAAAGAAAGAAATGGTTAGAGCAAAAACCCTAAATTAGCAAATAATATGAAGCATACCGTAAGGGATAGAGTTCAAACCGTATTCGAGGATGATGGGTACTTGCGGAGACTCAGAACCGGCATCCTTCCATACCCGGCTCATCCCAAACATCACCATCCCAGACTCCGCAAAGCGGTAAACCGGAGTCTGGATCCGGGAGATTTTGGTAAACCATTCCGCCTCCTGGTAGTTGGAGGCGTGAAGGTTGGGGAGTGCCCTCCCGTTCTTGAATGTCATCGCAATAGGGGCGACATGGGCAGAGATATAGAACTCCCGCTTCCAAGACCGAAGACTGCGCTCGGTAGCACAGATCTTCAAACCCTTGATCCGAGTGATCAAGGTGTACCAGCCCTGGATGCACCTCCAGGAGTAGAAGGTCATCAGGCGGTCGACGCGAGGCTTAACGCCCAGAATGTGGCACACCCATTCAAAGTGGCGAACCTTTGCGATCTCCGTCGGGTGCACCTCCGTTAAATGTACACCGTGTTTCTCCAAAACACGGTACACAAACTTCGTCAATGGGAACCTGAGATTCCCATAGATGAAGAATGCAGCATACACCTCTATCTTGCCCTTGGGGGCATCGTACACCGTCTGGTGAGGCTCAGGAAACTCAGGCTCGAAAGGCTCGAGCATGAACTTCTTGACGATGTACTGGTACAGGTCGACGGAAAGAGCACACTGGCACTCGCCAGCAGTACTCTTATCGTCCTTATCAGACTCGGACATCGGTTTCTCGATGTACACGTCAGACTCCTCGGCAGTAGCCTCAGGATCATGAATGGAAGACATGTTTTGGATGTAAAGAAGAACGATTTCAGGAGAATGCTCGACGGAAAAGTTAGAGTATTCGCCGGAAATCGTTTAGAAGAAGAAGAGTGAAGTGAAGGTGTGAATTAGGATACACCCTCTCCCCCTTTATATATACTCATCGCAATGAATGCGATGAATTTAATGCGGAAGAGAGAGAGAGAGAGCGCAGGTGCAATGAAACTATGACACGTGGAAAGAGCAAGCTGGCAGCAGCTGTTGAAAGGACGCGTGCCGTAAAATTCGCGCCCACGCGGCCGAAAACTCGCGCCCACGCGCCTGAAAAAGCGTCTGGAATGACCATATACCGTCACGTCGCCATAACTTCCTGCACGTCCTGAAACTGTCAGAAGAAACCGTCGGACGACGCTAACGTCCCTTCAGCAGTTTGGACCGTTCTTATCCTTTCACCAACTCTCTGAATTTCAAAAAGATTCTAAAAGATTCAAAGATTCAAAAATAAGAGGGAATATACCCCCTTACCTTGGAAAGCGAGAAACCATAAGACGAGTGCGGGTACAGTGTCAAGGCGAAACCCTTCACATACTTAGCACTTGCAGGGAATCAAAGCTAACAAGATACCTTGGGAAACAAGAAACCGTAAGACAAGTGCGGGTACAGTGTCAAGGCGAAACCCTTCACATACTTAGCACTTGCAGGGAATTGAAGCCAAGAAGGATCTTATGGACCATGCTTGCGGAAAGGGAAATAGCACCTCCGCATAGCGGGAACGTTGAGAACTAGCTTGTTTGAAACTTCAAGGCGGAATTGGTGGTTTAACATAACTGATCACTATGTCCAAAACTACCAAAACCTCGTGAAGAATCTATGCAAGTGAAATGCAACGCTCCCGACGTGCGAAGGGGTTAAACACTTACCCGCATCATAACCAAAGATCAGGCAGAAAAGTCAGGAATTTCTGCGAGTGACATTAGGAAAACCGCGGGAAGAATCCCCACGGAAAACCTTAAAACTAAAAACCCTTTTCAAAACCCCTTGCTTAAGTCCAAAAGTTCACCTCACTTGTTAACAATTCATGAGAAGAACAATGGACTGGGGGGGACTTGAAGAGGTAGGTCCCAGCAGAGTCCAGTTGGACCCGCAAGACACACCTTGAAAAGGTACGTCTGCGCAAAGACCAACTGGTTCCGCAGGACCCACCATGCTCAGAGAGATGAAGACCTTACGCGCAGTACGCCAGCTGTTCCCGCAGGAAAAGCCTCCCAGTGGTAAAGTACACCGCCTGTTCCCGCAGCTGCGGATACAAGCCATGAGGGAAGGCTACCCGCACTAATAGTAAGGCTACACGCACAAGGCACTAACTCTTAATAATTCAGTAATGTCACCTGAAGAAGGAATGAGCAAGGCGGGAATACTCCCGCCCAAATGAGCCAGTCCGTACGCTTCTGGAAGATCTTTTGTACTATACCTGCCAAGGTATGGACATAATAGACAAGATCTGACCAAAGCAGCCCATGAACCAATCACAGGGTGACAGCTCACCGACAACAGTACGAGGAGGACCACGCTCTAGTACAAAATGTCACTATCAGCCGCTGCCTACCCACCAACCCTCATCGTGGCATGTACATAGCCTGTAGTTGGTGAAAAAAGAATAGTACACAGCCGGCCATGTCACTATCAGCCGCTGCCTACCCACCAACCACCAGCATGGCGCGTACGTAGCCCACAGTTGGTGGAAAAGGAATATTATACAGCTGGCTGTACCTGCTTGGAAATCTACCTTCGGCTATAAATACTCCAACACCTTGGAATGGTATGATCATCTGATACTATCTGATCTCTAGCTATTTCTCTTAATATACACTTATATTCAGAGCAATCTAGTCTGATTCTCACGCTGGAGGGTGGTCACAAGGAGGAATCCCCCCCTTCTCAGTGACGAGCTCACGGTGTCTGTTTTGCAGGTCAAGAAGAATAACCATCTTTACCGGACCTAACCCTCGTGGGAAACATCTACTTAACCCTAAGATTATCCGTAATCTGCCTGGGGAACTTAGTGTTTCTTCACCTGATGTTAACACTTATAGAACCTTGATTGATGGTTATTTGAAATTAGGAAGAATTGATGAGGCGATAGAGAAGTATGCCAAGATGGTCGAGGCGGGATTGAGAGTGATTCCTGCTTATGCTAATAAATGGTTTTCTGAAATGATTGAAAATGGGAAGGTTGTCGAGTGTGAACCGATTTTGACTAAAATGGGTGAGAAGGATCCAAAACCGGACTCTACTAGCTATGAGATTGTCATAAGGGCGCTTTGTGCGGCTTCTAATTATGATACGAGTTTGAGTTTGTTGCAACAGATGGTTAGTTATGGTGTAGGTGTGGGCCCTGTGCTTAAGGAGCATGTGATGGATGTTTTTGACAAGGTCGGGCACTGGGGGGATATTGATCGGATTCTAAATGCAATGGTGCCTGGCTATGCTGCAAATGTAGGAAATGAGAGCGGGTACAGATATGGGTATAATCAGCAAAGCAATAGTGGAAATGGGTATGTGAATAGACAGCAATATAACACTAGAAACACTCAGCAGTATGATAATGGGAATGGACAACCACGGTATGATAATAGAAGTTCTACCGGAAATGGACAGCAATATAATAATGGAAATGGACAACCGCAGTATAATAATAGAAGTTATACTGGAAGTGGACAGCAGTATAATAATGGAAATGGACAACCACAGTATAATAATAGAAGTTATACTGGAAATGATCAGCAATATAGTAATGGAAGTTGGAACAGGAATGGACAGCAATATGGTAATGGAAGTTGGAATGGGAATGGACAAGGGTACAGCAATGGACAACAGAATGGAAGCAGACTGCATTATGGAAACTGGCAGCAGAATGGAAGTGATCAGCAAGTAATAAATGGGGAGCAAGGATATGAGCAGCAGCCTCAGACTGGCTCGGTAGGGCTTTGATTACTTTTAGAGCTACAATATAAGGTATTTATTCAGTATTCCTCTTTTTGAGATAGTTGCCAAGAAATACATGTCATAGCTTTTGATTGTTGCTCTTTGGTCTACTTGTATGTACTATGATCTTTATTAAAATGCCATTTAGCTTTTATTGTCTTTTTTTAAGATGGAAATTTGAAGCCATAATGATAAAATATGTTGAAGAAAATTATTATCTTGCTTGTGTTTTGTCATATGAGCTATTAGATATGCAGGCAATTGTTTCTTTTGGTTATGGATATGAATTGTTAAAACTATAAATCATTGCTTACTTGAATTCCCTAAGCAAACAAACTTGCAAATTTTGCCACCTAGTTGAAAATCTTGTGGAGTTGGTCATGCTTAGGGATGCTCACGATCCAAGTTAGGGTCGGCTCTGACTCAGTTCAAATTTACATAATCGAGCTGAAAAGTGAACTCGAACATGGCTCAACCTGAGCGAGCCTGGTTTGGATCGGTTCTATATATATATATATATATATAAAAGAAAAATAACAAAGCTAACTTTTTTAATATTAGTTAACAAGGACAATTAAACAAGTTGAATGAAGAACAAGACAGTCAACAATGGGAAAACAATATAACAAATAAAAAAAGGATAAGCTCTGTAGATCTTCAATGGTCGTTTCAAGCATGTGCATGTTATAGATAGTCATAGGTTTAAGCATATTATTTGTTGTAGATCTGTATGTCGAGCAAAGAAACGAAGAAGAAACATAGAAATCAAGAAACGAGCAGTTTTGTTGTAGTCTGCATATTTGATAGGGGTCTTTTCTGTAGTCTGCAGATCGATGAAATCAAAGATTAGGGTTGTCTCTGGCGGTTTTCTCTTCACGTATCCTGTATCCAATATGGTGTGCTATGGAGGACTAGTAAAAGCTTAATATAATTGTTGAACTTGTCACAGATTTAGTATTTACTAAAATTTTTGATTAACAAAAGGCGTAGTTGATCGATTTGAGCTTGATAATGAGTTCCATGAGTTGTGATCTATGCGTCATCCGGTTTTCAAGACCCTGCATGCTTGTTTGGCGTACCTGCCTCGTTTTCTAAAAGACTGTCTACTACTCTTTTCGGCGTTTCTACGGACACGCAGAAAAAAGTATTTAACCCTAAGATACATAAAACTAAAGAGAGTGCGAGTTTTAAAAGATTGAGGTTTGCTGCAACAGTTTTATTAGCCCCGGGACTTATTATTATTATGCAGTGAAAACTTAATTAAAACAAAGAACGGCATTGCAAGAGGGTTAACTTTAAATTATCTAATTAAGTGTTTTTGTATATATAATTTAGAGAAAATCAATTTTAGAGAATTGAGATCTGAATGCTCTTGATACAAGAAAACTATGTAGTTTATATGGTTGGATATTTCTGATGATTTCTGTTAGACAAATCTCTTAAAACAGATTTCGGTGAACCCATCCATCTACCAGGGTACAACAGTCGGAGCGGATGTATTGCCGAGATTAGCGTAGCACCTGAAAAGAACACTTGCAACGGGAGTGTACACTTGCGATGCCCACTTGTATAATTACATATGTTATATCTACTATTTGTGTTTCTATGGAAACTCCAAACAAAGTTCCAAGAATCATGACAACCAAAGTCCGGACTACATAAAACAATTAACATATGATTGCCAGTCAATTTGATCATACTGTTGGAAAATGAGTTCCATGAATTATACCAGATGCATCAATGGAGTAGTTAAGTACTAAATAATCCCCCTCTTCATATGCATTACTACTTTAATAGATTAAGCATGATGTCATCGGGTTTTAGAGATTGGTTCAACCTGTCTGAAAAAGTAAAACCAAAAAATTAAAAGCTATATAGAGTAAAATGAGAAAGAAAATCTATAAAAGAAAACAAAAAATAATATATAAAAACAATACAAATTTTAAAAATAACCGGCCTTGCCCAAAGCCGGATTATAAACTCGACCAGTCAAACCACAACTAAATCGAACCGACTGATCCCTAATTTCCAGGTTTCGGTCCCACGCAGCGTGTGATCGATCCTAGTCACACCGTAACTCTTAATGTTAAATTTAGTTTCTATAAAGTTTACTTACTATATTCATTAGTTTTAGATCCCCAAAAATCCTCATTCAAATTAAAGATAATCAAAAAATGAAAAAAAAACCAAAAAGGAAAAAGACTTGTACATCCACCTAAACTTTAACAACACTCCCAAAACTGTGAAGTCAACATGGTCTATACAGTCTCCTCCCAACAAAACCCTACAACACAAACTCAACAACATTTGCCAACCACAACACTTCAATATTCAAACACTTTTGAAGCAAGCTCAAGCAACGGCTCCAACGCGCTCGCGTCAAACTTCCTAGCAAACATATAACAAATATGCGACTTCCCCTTGTTATAGGAGCAAGTAGTCCCATTATTTCTAACAGCCTGAAGAAAACTTTCACTAATATCTTTAGCCCCAAAACTAGCCGGATGTGGGCCCTCTTTTGACCAATCAACATAAGTCACGGTTCGACCATCATTAAGCCGTTCATGAAACATGTGCACAAAAGTCGGCATGTAATGTTCATCTGGGTAACATTCTTCGGTGCAATACCTTTTAAAAAGATTGTAATATTTTGTGTCTGCGACCACTTTAATGGCGAGTGCACGGTTCATTTCAAACCATTGGGACCCTTTTCGCCAGTCCCGTGGCCGAATGTCGGGTTTCATGTTGCGGTTGTACCGCCCCTGCCCGTGTCTAGACGGGTCGTCATAAGAGTCTAGGAAGCTGTACTTGGATTCAACCAGATATTTGTAGACGGTTGGGAAGTTGTAGATCGGGATGCCGCTTTCTGATAGGAGAACAAACCGCTCGTTGGAGAAGTCAAGTAACGCGTTTCCTAAAAGTCGTCGTTCGGCATCAACTAGTGACACGGTTCCCCATTCTACAGCCTGAATACATATGAAGAAAAAGAAGTGTTAAACTTTACATTTTAGGGTTTAGAGCTTAGAATTTAATAACGCGCATTCAAATACCCCTCCCTATAGATATAAATTAAACACATCTTAAAGTCATTAATATGTGTATTTACTTGATTTGCACGCGATATCAGTCAAAGAAGTGTTAAACTTAAGTTTTTTTTGATTTGGGATTCAGGATTGTTTAAAGTTCAAGGTATGGTCTAATCACGCACATTCAAATACCCCTAAAGATATAAATCAAACACATCATAAAGTCTTGAACTTTAATATTTACTTGATTTGCACATGATATCAAGTATCAACCAAGGAAGTGCTAAACCTGACTTTTTAGGGTTTAGAGTCTAGAGTTTATGGTTTGGTCTAATCACACGCATTGAAATACCCCTAAAAACATAAATAAAACTCAACTTAAATTCTTGAACTTTAATATTTACTTGATTTGCACATGATATCAACCAAATGTAATCGAAAGCGAAAGAATTCTAATAAAAAAAAGTATGCAACTATTTAAAGAAAGCGCATTAATCGCGAATCAAACAGAATAAATAATTAATGGTTAAAGGTAAGATTGGTCTTCGTCCATGTTGCTTGACCATTTAAACTATTTCAGTACCAAGTCCATTCGTCCCTAGCACTAGCTCTGTTACATTTTTTCGGTTAACTTGTTGTAAATTGACCAACATACCCATGAAATGGCCAAACCACATGAACGAAAACCAAACGTAACTCCAGGTTATAAACCAATCATCACTGCATATTTTATATAACTCATAAAACACCTACAAAACACATACCTGACTAGGAATCTGTCTCCTAAAGAAAACTGAAGAATTTACAACATCGAGCTCAAACCCGGGATTCGTATGAACATAAATAGAATACTTGATCGAATCTTGACCCTCGAAAAACCTCTCCCACAACGGCAAAAACGGAAGCGGTCCCCTTGTCAAGAACATAAAGGCTACCTTAGGCATTCTATCAAACGGGTAATGTGCGTTTTCAGGCACCAAAGAAGCCCTCCACAAAAGCTCATCATCGGTCATATTATGACTCCGATTCTTGGGAAACCAAAAGCTTTCCATGCTCAAACAATCCTCTCTTACACAATAACCGGTTCCACTCGTTTCCAAGACGCTAGCATAATTACGGTTTGAATTCGATAAGGCCTGATTTGGATTAAGGTTATAGGGTTGTGAAGTGAGGTATCTATCTACATGGGAGCTTGAAAGCAAACCAATAACCACCCCGGTTACGAAAACTATCAGAAACCATACAGCCTTAATTAACCCGAATGGCGAGTCTTTAAAAACAAACCGTTTAGATAAATCAAACTCATTTTTACCCCTCATGTTGTTGTTAGCTTTTGCTAATAGATACAGATTTGAATCAAAAGCTGAGAAATTGAGTTGCTAAGAATGAAATTGACATTGAATCTGAGCAAACCCAGCATCTGATTGCAACTTAGTACCCGATTAATGAAGTATTTTCCTGACCGATTGAATTGGGGGTGAAAAACTAGGGTTTGAGAGTGAGAATAAAATTAAAACGAAATCCGTGAAGATGAAGCGAAATTGAAGGAAACCCACGTTGGGGTATCGTAAGATGTACAAAACCCTTGAATACGAAGATTCAAAATTGAAAACTGGAAGCGGGAAATTGAGATAATTGATGGCTTTGAAGAAGAAGAAGAAGAAGGAAGATTTTGAATGATATGATGGTGTTAAAACAACCTGAATTATGTTGAAAAGGACAAGATCTATGAACGGTCTTTTCGATACTGCATATTCCTCATTTTGGATAAACTCATAAAATATGTTGTTCAAAGGATGTAACCAAAGCCCAATTAGGGATGGCAAAAAAACCCAAACCCGATGGGGAAAACCGAAACCCGCCCCGAACGGGGCGGGTTCGGGGACACTTAATCGGGGACGGGTCCGGGTTCGGGTTTTCCCCGTTTAAGTTAATCGGGTTCGGGGCGGGTATGGTATAGCCTGTACCCGCCCCGTATACCCGCCCCGTATACCCGTTTAAAACCCGTTTAATTAAATATAATTTTTATATTTATATATAATATATTATTTATTAAATATAATTTTTATATTCGGGTATGACTTATTATTTACATTAATTTAACTTTATTCATTAATTGTATTAACTTTATTTATGTATTAGGTGTCACAACGGAGCTTGATTTGTATCTACAAGAGAAAGTTTGGATAAAAGAAACTGAGATTGACCTTTTAGCTTGGTGGAAAACAAATGGTGTCCAGTACCCAAGGTTGCAAAAGATTGCTCGAGATATATTGGCGATTCCAATATCTACCGTTGCTTCCGAGTCCGCTTTTAGTACAAGTGGTAGATTGGTAAGTCCACATCGTAGCCGTCTTCATCCAAAAACATTGGAAGCGTTAATGTGCGCCCAAAGTTGGTTGTTGAATGAAATCAAAGGTAAACAAACATTTTATTTTTTATTTTTAACTTAGCTACTATATAAACTTTTGACTTTTGTGATATGAATATAGCAACTTGTTCAGAAGAATCCGAGGCATATTGCCAAACTATTGAATATGATTGTGACGATGGTATTGAGGTAATACATATATATATGGTTTATCGTTTACATTTTAATATGGTTTAACATTGATTCTTATATAGTTTCCAATTAATATGTTAATGTTTGATTATCATAGCAATCCGGCGTGACAAGTGTTTGAATGGTTGAATGGGTGCGGTATGGACGTGTAAGAAGGAAGTTAATTTCCGTTGTGATGGGAGAAATAAACATTTTTATGTATTAATAATGTCTTTTGTATGTGTAATGTGTTTGGATATTGAACTTTTTGTGTATTAATATTGTATTGTAATTTTGTATCATTTTCTTACAATCGGGTTTTAAACGGTGAACCCGACGGTTAAATGGGGATCCCCACGGGGAATTTAGCCCGTTTAAAAACCATTTATGCTAGACGGGTTCCCCGAATACCCGCGGTTTTCCCCGAATCCCCGATGGGGATTCCCCGTTTAGTCCCCGCGGGTTTTTAGACGGTTTTGGTAATGTGTTTTATAAACCGGGGCGGGTATGGGATTGGCATTCCCCGCCCCGAAACCGCCCCGTTGCCATCCCTAAGCCCAATCATATTTTGGCTTTCATTGTGGATTTATTTTATGTTTTTATTTTATTTTATTTTTTATAATTACGAAGAGGACATGAAAGAAGCAGAACGTCCTTCTCTATCCTCTCCGGTGCAGCTACATAAGTTGTTGGAAGAGATAAAAAATGTTTAGTTTCTTTTAACTAAAAACAAGTCTAAAAAATTTGGGCT
The DNA here is from genome assembly GCF_021521415.1 of Bidens hawaiensis. Classification (NCBI taxonomy): domain Eukaryota; kingdom Viridiplantae; phylum Streptophyta; class Magnoliopsida; order Asterales; family Asteraceae; genus Bidens; species Bidens hawaiensis. Next base: position 611,975 of record NW_027492010.1, on the reverse strand, counting down.
CTCGTGTGAAGATTAGTGTAATTTGCAGTTGTAATTGTCGTTTTTTGTTTTTTTTCCTTGTGTTAGGTGTTGGGGTTGGCTACTATAGCCATGTCCGGTCGTTTCGGTGGTTGTAATTAGTGGTTCCTAGCGTCTTGCTAGTTTTTTAATAAAATATTTGTTGTTCGTGAAAAATAAAATGATGCGGGGGTTACAAGTTTCATGGTTGAGGAACTCATAGGAGGTCAAATTCGAATAGTTTAATCGGGTACTGTTACAGGTTTCTTGTTTTGTGTGACAGGAATTTCAAGACTTGGGTTACTTCTCCATCCTTATAAGCTAAACTAGAATAGACATGCCTTACGTGCAACTCGTCACATATAGAATTTAGTATCCAAGAAAGGACCACAGAGTTAATACGATCACACATAGAGAACTAGCAAGTTCCTTTTTAAAATTATATAAGGCGAAAAACTTATCTTTCGGTGATCATTTGACTATGATAAAATTAGTTTATGAAATTATTATTTCATTTTATCCCACGGTTAAAGTTTTGAAAAGTTTGGAGAGAGAAAGAAGAAAGATCTTACGGTGAAAGGAAGAGAAAGATAAAATAAGTTAGGTGACATGACAAAAACAGTACTTGATATAAATTGTGGTGGTTTAGGAGTCAGAACTAAGGCTATAAACAAGGCATATTAGCAAAATGGTAGCTAAAATCATAAAAATGACCAGCCCCGGTTATGGGTCAAGATTAACATGGCCTATGCTTGGGATAGGTGCTCTTGGATTTGTATCTATACAAAACTAGCCTTGGTGGAACATAGAATAACATAGGCAAGACAACCTTTGTTGGTGAAAGAATCATATTAGCTGTAAAAGGAAAAAATAAAAATAAATGAGTAAAGGAGACAATACCCTATTTTGGCATTATTGGGCATGTAAGCAACCGCTAAAAGAATTATTTCCCGTCTTATTCTCAATTTAATAAATTGAAGACTGTTTAGATCGTGATAGTACAAAAAAGGTTAATAGCAAGATTAGGGCAGACCTAGCTTAGGAAGAGGGGCAGCGGACAAAAAAGGTTAATAGCAAGATTAGGGGTAGACCTAGCTTAGGAAGAGGGGCAGCCTCCGCTACCTCTCAATGTTTTGCCGGTAGTGTAAAAACAATTGGTCGGTTTTCTTGTTTCGTTATCCTTGAAAAAAATAACGTTACCCCTATGTATTTTAAGCCCAACCAAACTAATACTTAAACCCAACAAAAGCCACTTATATTATAAAGCTCAACCTAAAAAACACAATAACTCAAATAATCCCTTTAAGTTTTACAATAAAAAAAATAAAAATAAAAGGACTGGATATCGTGAACACATGCACACATCCGACTGCTCTCTGCTCACCACACACCACCAGTTCACTAAGGCGATCGCCGCCACCTCCTCCTGACCTCACTCGGGCACTCCGCTGTAACAATCCGGACTTTTCATTTATGGTTTTAATAGCCGTTACTGTCACACCCTGGCTTACGGCCTAGGCGTGTGACCAACAGTTGGTACCGGTTTTGTAAATGTATCAGAGTTTAGCGGAAGTATTTAAAAAATATTAATATATTTTGAAATATTAACTTATTTATAAAACGTTATTTATTATAAAATATTAATATATCTTTTGAAACATTTTATTTATAAATCTTTATTTTGTAATAATATTCAATTTATTTGAAAAGCTTTCCGGATAATAAATATCCATGTGTTTTATTTAGAGTTAAGTGTCACTTTAGTACCTGTGGTTTGGTCAACTATGCAACTTTAGTACATAAACTTTATTTTGTGCCACTAGCTACCCCATATTCAAAAAACTTGTCATTTTAGTACTTTTTGCTAACCCCGTTAATTTTTCTCGTTAAGTCAGGGGTAAACTTGTAATTTCAATAGAGTATAATAACAAGTTAGTCACCTGTCCTACTGGCTAGTGCATCCCTTGTTAAAACTTCGTAAAAACCATAGGCGTGAGTTCGAGTACATGTCAACATATTACAAGTTTACCCTTGACTTAACGAGAAAAAATTAACGGGGTTAGCCAAAAATACTAAAATGGCAAGTTTTTTGAAACTGAGGTAGCCAGTTGCACAAAATAAAGTTTAGGTACTAAAGTTGCGTAGTTGGCTAAACCACAGGTACTAAAATGGCACTTAACTCGTTTTATCTATAAATCTCGTTTTATTTTACAAATAATATTGTTTATAATCTTTTAATAATTAAAACAATGAGCCATCTCTACCTTGCGAACATCCACTTCATGAATGGCTCTAATTCTTGATGCTGTACTTTTCCTGAAATGTTAAAAAAATACGTTAGCGATATGCTGGTGAATACGCTGACGCTAAAATCTTTTCTTTATTACCCCTCGAGACTACGCCTGCCTCGGCCCATCGTGGCTTAGGAATAACAAAGTTAAAACAACACATTTATAAATTCGAGTCTCTACAATAGGTCACCTCAGCAAACACCGCAGCGTTCGACTTAGTTAAGTACCCGTAAGTATACACATGGTCGTGCTTCCTATAGGAAAGCGTCCTACGACCAAGCGTGGTGCGATGTGCCCACCGCGTACTACCACATATGTAAGGATCCAGACACACATATACTACAGCCTGAGGGCTAGGCTTAAACTCTTATTTATAACGGTTTTAGGAACACGTAGTTCCTTGTAAACAATTTTCATATAACACGTTTGACTCATTTGAAAGCAAGTTTGGGGGCGTATTCACCTTTTCGATTTGGATCGGCTTCAAACACCATCCGAGGGTCTTTCCCGTTACTACCTCGCACCTATAGTACGAGTATAGCCTTTTCTTTTGGATCAACTTCAATACACTGTCCGAGGGTCTTTCCCGTTACTAACTCGAACCTATAGTACGAGTATAGCCTTTTCTTTTGGATCAGCTTCAATACACTGTCCGAGGGTCTTTCCCTCTTCTTTGTTATCTCGCACCTATAGTACGAGTATAACTTTTTGTTAGTCGGATATACAATCCGGCTTAAGACCTCTAGTCTCTTTTGTAAAATCTTTACCTCGATTTTAATTTCTTTATGAACCTTTAGTTCAAAACATCTTTTCTTTATTTTTAAACCTTTAGTTTAAAATATCATTTCTTTCTTTTCTATTTCAAGTTAAAAACTCTTTATTTTTAACTTATTTCTTTCACAAGATAAACCTTTAGTTTAACTTGTTTTCTACGTTTCTTCTTTATTAAGAAACGTATATTTTTCTTTTACTTATTATTCAAGAATAATAAACTTAAACTATAACTATCTTCTATTTTTCTTTTCCTTTTCTTTTATAATATGTTTGAACATATAGTTCAAATCATATATCTCTTATTCTCATATTCGGACTTTTAGTCCGTCATGTTTTTGTTGCTAAAATCTACGTTTTCCAACAACGTATATCATTTAGTTTGATATTAATAATTATAAACAATAAACAATATATAATATTCTTATCTTTATTTATTAATAAAGATTCTTTTATTATTTCTTTATTCTTTCTTTTCATATTATTATTTAAAATTTATTTAAATAACAATCATACTTTATTTATAATAAATATTTATACTTTAATCTTTATCTTTATATTTTCTTTTCTTTATTTTTTTTGTTTTTTTTCGAGGTATTGACTACACCATTGACTAGGGTGTAAGCCTTTATTATTTTATTAATATTTTATTCGGGCATTATGCCTACCTTATTTGCCTTATTAATTTCTAAACTCACAGGCGGCACTTCGACGTTGGCATGTATACCGAGAATCTTGATCAGCACCTCCTTGGCACGCAAATCGAGGCACACCGGTCTTCAAGTCTCGTCGGCACGCATTTCGAGGTAGGTTGTCGGGTCGTCTCAGGTCGGTACGTACTTCGAGGCGTAACGTCGGGTCGTCTCGGGTCGGCGCGTACTTCGAGGCCGAACGTCGGGTCATCTTGGATGGAACGTCGGGTTGTCTCGGGTCGGCACGTACTTCGAGGTGGAACGTCGTCTCGTACCGGGTCGGCACGTACTCCGAGGTGGAACGTAATGTCGTACCGGGTCGGAACGTACGTAGAGGTAGAATGTTGGGTCGTACCGAGTCGACACGTATTTTGAGGCGATGTCATTGGTATGTCGGGGTATCTTTGGTTTATGGCACGAATTACGAGGTATAGTGTCGGGTTTTTGGCACGAAAAACGAGGTCGGTGGCACGTTTTACGAGGCAATTTCTAGAGAGAGAGAGTGTGTGTTCTAGAGAGAGAGATACGTGTGAGAAATTGTGTGTGTGAGATGAGAGGCTTGAAGCCTCTATTTATAGGCAATTTCCGGTTCATCATCGCGATACGCGATGGTCTAAATAGCCGCCGCGTACCGCGACTAGCTATGGTGAGTCACCATCTAGGTTTTCCACGTGGCACCACGTGGCAGATGCGGTGCCACGTGGTGACACATGATGAGCTTTATGCCACAGTGTGACACGTGGCAGGACACATGTCATAGTGTCATGGCTTTATGCCACGTGGTGACATGTGACGGTTGGTGTGCCACGTGTTGACACGTGGCATGACACGTGTCTGGTTGTCAGACATCGCCATCGCGATACGCGATGGCGTTGCGCCCAAGTACGTCGCGTATCGCGATCGACCGCGAATTCAGAAATTTTCATTTTTGATCTTTGGACTTTTTGAACTTTGATATTTTTCACCCAATATTTTTGTGATGTTATATCCTCCCCACCTTGAATTAAATCTCGTCCTCGAGATTGCTTCTTTCTAGAACGAGTGGGGGTATTCCTTTTTCCCTTCGGATTTGAGTTTACAAGTATACTCGGGGGCTCTTCGTGAGTCTCACTTTACTTTCACAATCTTTAGAGTTCGTCTTTTTTACTTTCTTTGTTTTCAAATCTTTGATTTTGAATTGGTTGTTCTAGATATTAAATTTTTATTTATTTCTATATCTTTTAAAAGGTATCAATAATTATTTATTGGCTCGATATTTACGCAGATTAGAGATGTGGAATACATCGTGTATCCCTTTCGTTTTCTTTGGGTAGTCACAGACGGTATGCAACAGTCCCGATTTGCTCGATTATTTCAAATGGTTCTACAAACATAGACTAAGTTTTCTTTTCTTATCGAAGTGAATGACGTCTTTTTAAGGAGAAATTTTAATTACATCTTATCGCATATATTATATTCTCATGGTTTATGATGGACGTATAATTCTTTTGGCGATCTTACGCCACTTTGAGTAGTTCGCAAAGTTGTATTCCTTGTTTCGTGGATTAGTTCGGGTTCAGATATTTGGTTATTCCTCTTTTTGGTGCCACCTTGATTCGTTCACCTATTTGTAATACTTTATTTGTCGTTTATTGAATTACTTCAGGTCTAGACATCTAATTATCTTCCGTTTAGACCAATACACGGGCGTTTGGCTTTTATGTTCATATAACATATTATATGGTGCGGCTTAAATTATATTATTATACGAGAATTTTATTAGGGAAGAATAAGCTTTCAATTTCAACACCGTGTGCTTCGTATTTGTTTTCCGAGATCCTTACGCCTGTTGATTCGGTTATTCGACGATGATTATGGATTAATTGATACTGGATTCATATTGTTGACTTTCAGTGTTCTTAATCTAATTTTGACTTTATCTATGAGAGTCAAAGACTAAGTCTAAATTTGACTATTCGTTAACCTTAGCGAATTGGGACTGCTTCGTGTCCAATTCGTTAAGGAAGCACACGAATTAGATCAGTGAATCAATCTTTCAACGAATCAATTTTGGATTCGTCAAGTTGGAACAAACTAGAATTTCGTTCGTTATTATTAATAGTTAATTCGCTGTGTCTTCTTCGTTAACATTTACTTGATAGCGAATCAATTGATTCGTTACATGTTTGTAACGAATCAGATTGATAATCAAACGAATGACATTTCAAAATTTATTTATTTAAATTAATATAAATATTTTTTAATATAAATTGACAAATGAATGTTTCTAAGATCTAAAAAAATGTTGATACATTGATTAAATACGAGATCTAAAATTAATTATACCGTCACATGATAAACTTATTTAACATGCTTAATTTTGACCAAAAGCTTTCAAATACATTAATCTTGGAAATGTTAAGTATAAATCACCAATCACATCACAAATAACAAGTAAACTTCCACATGACTGATATTCGTTCTTATTTACTCAGTATAATGGCTGATCAATTAAATCAAGATCCACCGGTTGTTGATCAAGAGCAACAAGAACAGCCACCACATGAACAACAACAACAAGAACAACAAGAAGAAGTAATTTTATTACCATATGACACAAAACACAACATCTGTGCTTATGTTGATCAATATGTTGCGGACGTTGCTGTGTTTGGAGACATGTTGGCATTCTTACGACGCTCAGTGATACTCTATGCAATAATTGCTCGACCTACGGTTTATCTGAGTATTATTAGGCAGTTTTGGGATACTGTTGAATTTGTAGAAACTGAGAATCACATTCGAGCCACGATTAATCAGACTCCTATTACTGTGGATGTTGAAGTAGTTCGCTGTGTGCTTCGTTTTGGAGAAAATGATGACAATCCAAGTGAATTCGACAAACAGCTAATCAAGTGGTTGTTTACACGTGTACATTATGGTGGAGATATCGATGAATCTATGTTAAACAAGAATGGACTGTGCCCACCATACAAGTATCTGTTACATGTCTTAATTCATTGTATGAGTGGTCGTTGTAGGTTCCCTGGACGGATCTCACGAGATATCTCGATATACACAGGTGCGGAATCCCTGTGTAGATCGTTACGGACGTAGAACACAAATCACACGAACACACGTCAAACACACGTTATATATTAGCTCAAACACACGTGACGAATATCACAGTTACAGACATGTTACAGCTGAATAACCAAACAACCGAACACTCGAACAACCTAAACCGATCTTTCTTAAACAAGCCGTAACATCTAATATAAATACACGACAACTTCGCCTCAGGCGAAGTTGTCCATAACTTCGCTTGTTCAACAAGTTCGCCTAGGCGAACTTGTTGACAACTTCGCTTGAACAAAAACATAAATAACATTACAGACTCGATTACAGACACTAGACTATGAACTACTGACATTTATGCACCAACAGACTCCCCCTTGGCAGTAGCTTCATATCTTGATCTTTCAGCATCTGTCTTGTAATCCTGTATCTTCACGCGTGCACTCATTCTCTAACACACACCGACACAACTCGTTGATACTTTCTTGCTTCGTCCTTCCAAGCTGGAATATAAAAGATTTTCTTCTCGTTAAGCACCTTCAGATCAGCTTGCGATAAGTTAACAAGATGCATCGGATCGTAAACTCTAAGAATCTCTTGTTCATCCTCATCTTCCATCACTGCCTCCGCTGTCTCACAATCAACGAACCACCACTTTAGGTCTTTGAGCACATCCTTGGGCATAAGCTTCATCGGTACTTCTTTAAGGCACCGGATTGGTTTATACTTCATAACCATCCAAGGCTTTCCATCAGCTCTCAAACCTCTATCCTTGTCTTCAACAAGTTTCCCTTTCTGTGGTTTCAACAGCTCAAACTTCTTTTCCTTTATGCTCTCTTTCCATACGATTTTCCCTATTACTCTAGCCATATTATCGTCACTTCGATTGATCAACCCCAATCTGGCTAAGTCTTTAACCTCACACTCAGGCAGTGTGTTTAACGATCTCAACATTCTTCTAAGGTACTGAACTCCATCATATCGTTTAATCACGAAGAGCCGCAACTGCTCATCATAAATCCAGCATATAATCCCTTTCTTTGCTTCAGCATAGCCCTTAATATTGTAACTCTTTTTGAATATGGTAGGGACTGCCGGTTTCTTCGTTTTGACGAACCATTGAGCGTATCCTTCCTTCCACCTCGGCTGCTCTTCCCATTCAGTATCTTCAAGTGTCGTCTGATCACCCATATCGGCCTTCTCAACCTCTGGAATGTCATGGTCGACATTTTCTTCTACTATCTCTCCTTCCTCAATCTCATTCTCAATCTCAATCTGCTCACCGATCTTCTCAATCACATCACTCGGCAGCACATCCTCATCAAACAATATATCATCGCTGAACATATCATCATCTAGTTCTTTCAACGCATCAATCACGTCTTCACCTATATTCTCATCATCAACCAACACCACATCATCACCACCAGAACCACCAGCCGCGTCGGCAGACTCCCCCTGAGCTGTGGAAGTACCAAGAGCTAGAGTAGTTCTTGGCAACTCACCACCTGCATCTTTCGATGCATTGGGATCATCGTCTTTGTCATTCCTTCTTTTCGTCCTTAGCTCGTCGCCTTTACAGCTCATCTCCCCCTGAGATGCCAAGAACTCCTTCAAGGTATCTATAATTTTCCCATGCTCAACCAGGAGGGATGACTGTAGTTGATTTGCTTCTACTAGGCGTTGAATAGTCTTAGATTGCTCTGCCACGATCCGCTCTAGTGAAGCTATTCTCTCTGAGTCTGAAGTAGGCGTAGGCGAGACATCAGAAGCAGGCGTAACCGCAGGTGGTACCATACCTGATAACCCTGCAGTAGTGACGACCGTTGACTCTACAAATCGTGCAGCAACCACTGACTGAGTAAGCGTTGGAGGTGGTAGAGACACAATCTCCGGAGTCGACATCTGGATAGTAGTGGTAGATGGAATGCCAGCAGATGATGTAGCCACCACGGGAACATCCGCAGTGCTTATACTTGTAACCTATACAGAAGTAGGAACGATAGACATACCAGACAGTGCAGCCGGAGCGAAACGTACCATCCTTGAAGTCTCTCCAGTTCCCATACCTGCACCTGTCCTTTCCCGTCTTGAACGTCGTATCAGCTTATGTATATCTTCTTCCTCTTCTGACTCATCATCATCCTCCGTCCTCTTTCTTTTCCCAAAAGTTCTCTCTCGAGACACCATCAACCGTCTCCCCTCATCCATGATCTCATCCAAATCTGAGTCAGCCATCGACGTAGCTGCTCTAGTAACACTCACACCCGAACCTTGTGCAGCAGAGACCTGCACCTCTTCATGTGTATCAACTTGATCCATATCGAAATAACCTTGACCTCCAAAGACAGCATCAAGATCTATATCCTCTGCAGCTGACACAACAGGCACAGCAGGGGCAGCTTGAGTTGCTCTTGCCTGTCGTGGTTGAGGATCTCTGAACTCGTCCCCAACAGCAGGAACATACTCTGGGTTGATTAAAAACCCAAACAGTGGAGTATGCCTTGGACGCAGCTCAGGCTTGCTCCTCGCACTCGAAGTGCGGCATTGAGCGAAGATACGCTTGCTCACAGACTCCACGTATCTGATTGGTCGTCTCTGAGGTAGATTCGGAGCCACATGGTTCAATATCATCTGGATGAAACGTGGATACATAATGAACCGCTCACTAGCCATCGCCCTCCTCTGTCTGTCAATCTCGTAAAAGACCATCTGACTAAAACTATAGCGTTTATTGTAAGTCAGTGCAGTCATTGCGGACTGCATGGTCGCACCCATACCGTCAGTGCCCGTCTTCCTTCCTGACATGCAAACTATCATGACGTGCATAAGGAAGCGCCACTGATCAAGTAGGATACCCTTCCGTCTCTGTGTATCGCCTAATGGACCAGAATAGCCCATTCGGAGAAACGCTCCATCACGAAACGGAGCCACAAACTCAGTTGGGTCGTCCCTCGTCTCTTCTCCAAACCGTAACGACACTCGGATCTGTTCAGAATTGAACTGAACCTCTTGACTGTTCACAGTCGCTCGCATGACCGGGGGCTCAACACGACAATTGTATTCTACCATCTGCCAGAAATCCTCGATATTCGGTAAGGATATCGGCAGAGTCGTCGTGATAGCATGAAATATCCTCGAGCGTATGAGGAAAGTTATGATCTCGCGGTAATCTTCCACACCGCTTGCCTCCGGGTCTAAGGTAATGTACATATTGTGACACGGGAAGAATTGTCGTTGGTTATCACCATCGTCTCCTCCTGCACCTCCAGCACCAGCTACTGCAGTCATATCTGCAACAAACGAACCAAGTTAGATAAACGTAAAGACATAGCACAAGTTCGCTTTGTTACCATGAGCGAAGTTGTGATAATCTGTATAGGCGAAGTTAAAGTTGAGGCGAAATTGGGAACAACTTCGCTTCATCTTTAAGTTCGTCTAATAATTTTAAAATTTTAACAGGTCCAGGCGAAGTTAATGACAACTTCGCCTCACCACAACATTGCCTCAGGCGAAGTTGAGCATCAGGCGAAGTTACGGATAACTTCGCCTAAACCTTAACTTCGCCTGAAACTGAATCGGCGACAGTAAGGTTATCGAACATCGAGTATCTGATGTTTCGGCTAGTTTAGACGATTAAGTAGACTAGACTACATGATATTAAGGCAATCTGGACGATCAGTTTGCTCATGAACACGTAAAAGCTTGTTTTGAAAACGGGTATAGGTTTCGAACGTCCGAGGTCGATAACCGGGTGTCGAAACAACCTAGGAATGACGACATCGAACATCGAGTATAACATATAGAACCCGAACACACCTTGAACAATGAATGAAATCGGAAACAAAAGGATAATCGGATGAAAAATTCCGGATAAGTTCGCTGGGTATAAGTTCGCTGAATTGAAAGATATGAACTGTGACTCTTGAAAATCCTTATATAGGGGCGAAGTTATACAGGCGAAGTTACGGATAACTTCGCCTAGGCGAAGTTATTCACAAGTTCGCCTGTTCAACAACATCGCCTATATTTACAAAATCAACCCTTAAAATTTGAACATTTTGCATTTAACTTTTAAAGGTTTCCTTTAAGAATTAAATAACACGATCAAGTCCAAGTAACCAGTTATAAAATCATAAACTACCTAAGTACGAAAAACTTTAAAAAATTAAAGAATTAAAGTACAAGGGATCAAATTTCAGTCTCGATAGGGACTACTACGTTTTAGAAAAGATCCGAACAGGAATCATACTAACTACGTGACTGTCACATAGATCCGTGTTTAGCTGTATTATGACATAAGGAAACAGGTTGTAAGCAGGTAAATAACTTAAGATGGTTTTCATCGTTTCTGTGATACGAGTTAGGTTCAATTTAGCCTCAAAATTTAAGTGGGCAACAACTCATAGATTATGATGCCTCCTATCTATTCTCAAAGCGTATTTGGCTTTCCCCAAGTCACCTCGAATTGACTTCGACCCTTAGTTTGTAATTACTCTTCATCTGCTTCCCGTTCTCTTTCTTATTCCATGATTAAGAAGTCTTGATATCTTTAACTCTAGAATGTCTCAATAACTGATAATAATTTTTTTTTTTTTTTTTTTTTTTATCAAACATTCTTGTAGACTTCCGAGTAGTAAACAACTGCAAGTCCCGAATCTGGATCACTGCAGTTTCTTGAAACGCTATCTTCACGGGAATCAGAACACTTATGGCTCGTGTATGACTGGGTAATCGCTTTTCTGCCTATCATTCGGAAAGATATATATGAAGACATGCAAAACTCTTAAGGAGTTTCCACGTAAAATCGAGTAGATTTAGTTTGTATCACATCTACTTTTACGCACCATAAAAAGTTACCATGACATACAATGACTGTCCTAAAGCCTTTTAAGCCTAATAACTTCACTAGTTAAGAACACAGAATCAGTATATGTATCATTTTCCAAGGTTGGATCAATTTTCTGTTAAACATAGCAAACGAACTTCTTGCGAAGTAGAAGACTTGAAAAATAATTTAATTTCCCTTTTTAAAAAAAATTTAACATTAATCGCCCCGACCAAAACAAAGTCTTCAGGTAAACGGCTATCCCGAAGATCCAATGGATCAGCTGGACCGACCACATACTAGTATGTGTCCTTATAACTAAGTATGATCGACTAACTT